>NC_050450.1:63259220-63454220 GCF_903995425.1 Onychomys torridus
CATGGGCAGAATCCTATTTAAATTTCTTTCTTTTTTTTTTTTCTTTTTTTTTTTTTTTTTTGAGCTGAGGATCGAACCCAGGGCCTTGTGCTTGCTAGGCAAGCGCTCTACCACTGAGTTAAATCCCCAACCCCCTGTTTAAATTTCTATCTCTACAATTGCACACCTAGATACTTTTTTTTTTTTTCAAATAATGGGAGAGGTCATTTTAGTAGAAAGTTTAGATGGTCTTTCCCCTACATCTACCACTTTGAAAAGAACTTTTTCCAAAAAAAAGAAAGAGGGTGGGGAGAGAGAGAGAGAGAGAGAGAGAGAGAGAGAGAGAGAGTGTTTTACAGTCTTAGAAGACCCAACAGAAGCAGCAGGTATTCCAGTGAAGACCCATCAGGAGGAAATGTTACTCTCCATGTCCCTCTGGCTGTTCACTTGACTGTACCCTGTTTAGGGATATGTCACAGCTTGCCTTAGACTCCGTTCATCTAATTCTTCCACCATTGTGCATGAGTATGTTGCTTGGATCTATCAGTGTTCCATTCTTCTGACTCATTCATTCCATACTTGAGGGAATAAAATGCCCCAAGGGCAAGAACATCTCTGCTTTTGATCTGGGATATGACTGCCTCCTCCTACCTCCTCTTTAGCCAGCAGCTGCCACAGGGAACAGCAGAGGGGTACTCTCCCTGCCCACTTCCTGTAGACAGGGAGGTTTGGGTGGGCTGCACAGGAACTATGCCAGCCCTGCATCTAACTGGTGACTGACTCATGAGAGAAGCAGCCTGATGTCTGAAAGATACAAAAGAGCCAGCAAATTGCCTCCAGGTGGTGCTAGTTTGGAGGTGGCTGGCCATTCATTTCCCCTGAGAGTAGATGGGGGCAAGGGAATCAGTGAAGAAGTGGTCAGCTGCATTTTTCTTTAGTTATTAGTAAGGCAGCCAAGGAGATAGCTGCTTGTCTGTGATAGAATCACCAGTGAATCCAGTGCCCTCTAACTCCTTCCCTCTCCTGTCAGGGTAGCAGACTTACATATCACTCATCCTGAGTCAGTCTTTCATTAGTGTCCCCATCCTCTTGCCAGGAAGCTGGCTATGTGTACTAAGAGAGTTCTGCTGGTTTCAGTGCTGGCAGGTTTTTTTCTATGTCCAGCCAAACCTCATCCCGCTACTACGGCTTTCTCCAAATCTCTCCCTTACAAAGACTTGGTACCCTATCCCAGGAGTTGATCAAAAGCAGTGATTCTGAGTCACTGTCTCTTGGCTGGGCTTACAGGTCCAAGCAGGTGGGCCCGCCTCTATTCTGTTTCCCTCCTCTCCCCTCCCCACCTCTCCTGCCTCACTCCCATTTCCTGCAGGAGGATGCTTTGCCATCCTGGAGCCATCAGGCACAGCTTTGCTTTGGCAGCACCATTGCACACACACACTGGTGGGAGAGGGGACGTGTTTATCACTTTTCCTGGAGATTATCTGTTTAAGCACTTCTCTGACAGTTACAATAACAAGGGCAGTGTGTTGTGTTTCCAGCAGAAGGACACTTGCTGTTGAAAGATGTATAGCACTAATTAGAAATACATAACATCCGGCCACATGGCAGCCTTCTCCCGGCCGCCCCATTTCCTGATTTCATACAACTTTGACGACAGTTGGTTTATGTTTTCCATGAATATGTTCTCAGAAAAATGAGAAAGTCTCCCTGTTACATAGGAGCAAGAAGAACATTTCTGCCTGAGCAGGTATTTGGCCATAGGAGCAATGGGAAGTATGGTCACTTGCCCACTTGTAGGAAGGAGCAAAACTAACTTTAGACCTCAGCAGACTTTCTTGGTAAGAAATATTTCCGTCTGATGTTCTTAGCCAAAACCATCCCCCTAAATCCTTAAGAAAGCCTGCTTTTGGAAAGAAGGGGAAAGGCTATTTCACAATGTTAATGAGTTCCTCAGCTCATGTCAGCCTCTGCTACCTGACAAAGCCAGAGGAACCAGGCAAATACCAAGGCAAACAATGCCTTTTCCTCCCCACCCACATCATTTTCTGGCCTGACCCAGCCCAACTTCAGGGATATATATGGATGTTCATCAGACTAGGCCCAGTTTCCTACTCCTAAAGTAGGTAGGCTCTAGACTCTAGACGCTATTTTCCTCTACCCACTCTCATAAGAGTGAATACTTACAGAAAGTGGTACCTATGTGAGGCCAAGAACATCCTGAGTATACTACACACTCAGTACATTTTCACTTATAATCTATTAGGTCCATGGTTATCATGGTTACTTGGGTAAATGATAATTCCCCCCCCCCCCAGCTGAGGGCACTAGGCAAGCGCTCTGCCACTGAGCTAACTCCCCAACCCCTGTAAATGATAATTTTACTCAACCTACTAAGAGCTCCTTTAGTTATTAAAAAAAAAAAAACAAAACACCAAAACCAAAACCAAACATAACAATTCTTTGTAGCTATGTTCTCTACTGAATCTAGCACACCATAGATGCTCAGTGTGTGCTTGTCATACCACCAAGCTGTGGAGAACTGGCCTTTTGTTAAGTGTTGTCAGATAGCAAGGCCAGTCTAGGGCTCACCAAGACTCAGGCATTCTTGGATAGCTTGTGATATGTTTACTTGCTTAATCAGGGCAGACTGCCTCCCTAGTTTGTACCTCTTTACCAGTTGAACCACCCAACAAGCAAGCAGTGTGCTTTGGAGCCTCTGCCTAAGAGAGCATGGTGATAGAGAGGTTAAAGTGACATAACCATGCAAGGTGGCTGCTGCAAAACTGCCTTCAGGCTGCTCTCCAGTTCTACACCAGAGGTTCCTGTTGGTGTCCACCTGGTTTTATACCTTACTGCAGTAACCAGGCCAGACTCTTCAGAGGCCACAGATACCATTGCTCTTAAATAGTTCCTTCTTCCTGTAGTGCCTTAGCTCCCACCCTGATATCTGAGAGTAATCCAGTCTGAGATTGCTGTTTGTCATAAAAGTAGAGATGAGCTTGGAGAAAGTAATCTCCCTCTGGCCATGTTTATCTCTATTGAGAATAAACTACTATAGCCAGTTTTTTTTTTTTTTTTTTTTTTTTTTTTTTTTTTTTGGTATTTTGGGTTTTTTTGGAGTAAAAACATCTCCTTCCATTCCTGTAGCCTTTAGTTTGCAGGCAACTTCTTCCTAAGGTGTCTGGTTGATGAGGAGATGCTCATTTGATCAAGTAATTGTTTCAGCTTCCAGGCTGTGGCTTCTACTCATCTTTTCCCAGCTTCCTCTGTCCTGGCTTAATTCCTTCATCTGGGCTTTGTTGCTTAGTAAAAGAGGGCTGCTGGCAGTGGCTGACAAGAATCCTCTCTAAGATAGGATGAAATTGGCAGTGCTGCCGCCTATGGCTGGGGAGCAGGGAGACATGGCAGCTTTCCTTGGGATGAGTTACAGATCTCCCTCTCTTCTGCTCATATCCTTACTTCTCTTGGTTCATACGTGCTTATTTCCTTTCTGTCTCTTTTTAAAAGATTATCACATTTATGCACATGTGTGTGTGCATTCCTGTTGGTGCACATGCTGTAATGCAGGTGTGAGAGCCAGAGAACAACTTTCCAGAATCAGTTCTCTCCTTCCACTGTGTGGATCTGGGGAATCTAACTCTACTAAGTTGTAAGGCCTAGTGACAAGTACCCCTACCCATTGAGCCGTTTCACCTACTCTCTTAAGAGTTTCCTTTCTCTTTAAACAAAGGTTTATCCATAGCAGAAGACTGGGAGTGGTGATTTCTTCTAAGCTTATGGATTGTTACCACTTCTTTACTGCCTGCCACAGTTGAGTTGGAAAGTTAGAGAATGACATTTGGGACTATTGGGCATCTGGAAGATGGTGGAAAAGCCACAATAGGATTGCTTCCCTTATGCTATTAAATATGCTGAGCCCTTCTGAGCAGCAGCTGTGAGCATCTAGAACTTTGAAAGTGGTTTGGGGTGGGCATTGTGTGCTCCAGTCATCCTTGCTCCTGGGAAGACTTAGGAATAGCTTTGGTTGTGTAGTGCTTTCTAAAGTAAATTGGTTAAGTCCCTGGCAAGACTAGCAAGCTCACAGGTCAAAATGTAGATAGGGACAGAGGTCAAGTGTATGGATAATTATCCCTTTAATACTTGTAGTTCTCCTGTGTTACTGAGGGGATTAACAGATTCACTGCTGCTAAAGCTATTGAGCTTGCCCCCATGTCCAACTCCCTGTGCATGCTGGGTGCCTCCTTCTCTGAGGCTGAAGTCGGACTGCTGCTTCTGGTATGTTGTTGACTGCCCTCAAAACTGGATGAAATGACTGTTGAAGAGACCACCAGTAATATGTAGGTAAAGGCAGAGATATGGGGGTATTATGTAGCTTCTATCAAAGACTAGTTCTGCCCATCGACAGAGTGGCTCCTTTCAGTGACCTAAAGCTTGAAGGAAATTAAAGCCAGGATGTAAGAGTGAGAGATGAGGTGCTAGTATTAGGAGCCAGTTACTTTTTTAGTGCTGGGGGAAGGGTGGGAGGAGAGAAGCTAACACTGATCAATACATTATGTGATAAACATTGTTCTCTATAAAATTCATTCATTCATCAAAAGTAGGTTAATGTGCTTTTGTGTCTCATGTGTGCCATCTTAGGATGAGGAATATAGAGGACCTAGGCCAGGAGCCAGAGTTGGTGATCTGAGAAGATAAGTTTTAAATCTGTTGTTGACTGTTCTCCTGCTGATAGAATAAGATCTTGATACCAGAGTTTTACGTTATCAGTAGCTACCCAAAGCAGAGCCTCTATAGCTCCAGCTCATTTTATCCACTTTGAGTTAGTGACGCTTAGGGAAGTGAGATGATGAAGACTTCACACAGGCGAGGGGAATCATTTCTCATCAGTGGTGTAGCCTTTGAGGAATTGCTTATGGTCCACGAAATAACCCCACACCTATGTTCATGCTGGCAACTTTAGTTCATCTTAGTGGGTCATTAAAAACAGAAAAGAAGGTCCATGTGATTCAAATGCATTCATATATGAAATTACCAAAGAATAAAAAATGTTTTTAAAAGACATGAAAGGGAGCCAGGTGGTGGTGGTGGCGGCGGCGGTGCACGCCACTAATCCCAGAACTCAGGAAGCAGAGGCAGGCAGATCTCTGTGAGTTCGAGGCCAGCCTGGTCTACAGAGTGAGTTCCAGGAAAGCCTGGGCTGGAGTCTGGGTTTGGAGTTATAGCATCTAGACAGAGGCTCCCAGTTGTCTGTCACTCCCAGAGGACCCAGTGCCCTCTCTGGCCCCTCCAGGCACTAGGCATGAGGATGGTCTGCACATTTATGTGCAAGCAAAACATACATATAAACTAAAACTTTAAAGTAAAGAAAGTCTAAAAATAAAAGATATAAAAATAGGAGGGGTACTTGTTGGGGGAAATATTAAGGGTTTAGAGGGACTGGTGGAGGCCGAGAAAGGACAGAGTCCTCTCTGTCCCTGCCTTTTCAAACTACTTTATATACATGGATGAAATTATCAATGAATTCAAATGTCTTAAAACAAAATGAAAAATACAGATACAATTGAGTTATTTATACAATATTTTACACCTTTTCAATTATCAGATGAGATATGGAACGTTCAGGGTGGTATGGCCGTAGACATCCTTTTCAATTATCTAACCCTTGAGCATTCTAGAAATGAAAGTATCTTTCTGATATTGCCTGCTTACATACACTTTCTTTGTTAGAAATTTCTATACTGTGTTCTCAAAAAGTACCTAAAATTGATTTGTGTTGATTTTTAAGTCTGTGTAATAATTGATACATAGTTTTTTAATTAAAAATAATAAAATAAAAATTTAAAAGACTTACACAAGGGATCATGTGATGTATCAAGCACTTACCTGTGTGTAGGGCATGCTAGTAAGTGCTCCAAATATAACACAAAGTCATAGAGATCTTGAAGAGAGCTTACTGCCGTCACCTGTACTTTAGAGGGAGAGAAAGAAGCTGAGCAATGTGGCCAGGGAGCCCTTCAGTAGGGCAGCAAGGTGGCATTTGGACCCTGGGG
Source organism: Onychomys torridus (assembly GCF_903995425.1). Lineage (NCBI taxonomy): Eukaryota > Metazoa > Chordata > Mammalia > Rodentia > Cricetidae > Onychomys > Onychomys torridus. Next base: position 63,265,250 of record NC_050450.1, read on the forward strand.
TGTGATGGAGTTTTCTTTGCTCCTGTGCAGACTGCTTCTCAGAGGAGTGTCGCTCTGTGATCCAGGAACAAGCTGCATCCTTGGGTTTGGCTATGTTTTCTCTACTGGTACAGCGCTGCACATGCTTACTTAAGGACTCTGCCAAAGGTAAGCAAGAGGGCCCTGGCCATTGGGTTTTCCAGTTGCCCAACCCTGTCCAGATGAACCTCAAAGTGCTGGTGCTCAGTCTTCTCCCTGCTCTGTAGTTCTTTCTCCCAGCATTCCCCTCTTCCTTTTGTTGCCTTAACCAGTCCATGCATGTCTGTAGTCTAATGGCCTATCAGGCCTTCTTTCCCCTTTGTGGCTTTGTTCCTTCCCTTTTTCTTTTTAGTAGTTAAGAATTTCATTCTACCTATGGGCTCTTGTGAGGTTTTTGTTTGTTGGCTTTGTTTTTATTTTTCATTCATTCATTCATTCATTCATTCATTCATTCACTTATAGACAGGGTCTCTCTCGCTGTGTAGTCCTTGTTGGTTGGAACTCTATGTAGACCAGGCAAACCTCGAATTTACAGATCTACCTGCTTCTGCTTCCTCGGTACTGTAACTAACGGCATGTACCCCCACACCTGGCTTTTTACATGTTCTTGTATCTTTAAAAAGACCTGAAGAAGAACTGGAGAGATAGCTCAGTGGTTAAGAGCAGTTCTTCCAGAGGACCCTATTTGATTCCCAGCACCCACATATTAGCTAACAGCCATCTGTAACTCCAGTTGCAGGGGATCTGATGTTCTCTTGTGGCCTCTGAGGACATCAGGACTGCAAGTGGTACACAGACAGACATGCAGGCAAAACACCCACACACCCAAAAAATAAAAGCAAATAAAAGATCTGAAGACTGAGTAATTAGTTCTCTCTTCCATTTTCTTATCTCCCCAGTGCTAAAGACTAAACAAATTTTCCTTTGTTTTCATAATTTATATTTTGATGCTTTTATATTTATGTGTCTTTTTCATATGTGGTAGCTGCTATACTCACTGTGGGCCCCCAATCTTGAACTCACTGAACTAAGTGGGTATTACTCCCTTGCCTTGAGATATATGGCAGATCCTTTATATTATCCTAGAATTCTACCTTAGATTACTGTAGCTAAGAAAGGTACAACTAAGGTCAGACCTTCCTCTCAGTTCCTGTACCAGTACTGAGAAGCAGCAAAACCATTCTACCAGTGCTGGGATGCCTCCTGCTTCTAGTCTTGCTTTTGTTCAGGGGTAGGGACAATTTTGTGTTTTGAAACAATTTCACAGTTACAAAATAGTTGAGTTTAATGGCTCATGCCTGTAACTCCAGTGAACCTACGAGAAATGAAGACTAGGAGCTCAAGGTCACTCATGGCTATATAGAGAGTTTGAGACCAGACTGGATTGCATGAGACCCTATCTCAAAAAACAAAAACAGGGCCAGCACTATGGTAAAGCATATAAGTCTAACAATAGAGTTTGACCCTCGGAACCCATTTCAGAGTGGAAGGAGAGAACCAGCTCCACAAAGTTGTCCTGCGCGTGCGCGCACACACACACACACACACACGGTAATAATAAAAATGAAAAGAATAATGCAAAATACTTTTTTTTTTCTTTTTTGAGCTGAGGATCGAACCCAGGGCCTTGCACTTGCTAGACAAGCACTCTACCACTGAGCTAAATCCCCAACCCCACAAAGCACTCTTATATATGCTTCTTCTAGACTCCCAGGTAGTTAATATTTTACCATGTTTTTAGTTTGTTTTTTTTTTTTTACCATGTCTTTACACAATCAGGCTTATTGTTTTTCAAACCTATACATGCACAGTTATTATTTTTGTTCTGAACCATCTGATCTTTAATGGCAGGTGTGGTGGCTCTTTAGATCTAAATACTGACTTTGTTTCCTCACACTAAGGACTTTTTAAAATTTTTATTCATTTATTGTTGAGATACTGGTTTCTCTCTGTGTAATCCTGGCTGTCTTGGAACTCACTTCTCTGTAGACTAGGGTGGCCTCAAACTTAGAGATCTGCTTGCCTCTGCCTTCCAATACTGGGATTAAAGGCGTGTGCCACCACTACCCAACAAGGACAATATCTTAACAGTTACCAGAATCTGGGGGCTGAGGACGTAGCTCAATGGTAGAGTATTTGCCTAGTATTTACGAGGCCTGAGTTATGTCCCTAACAAAACAACCAACAAATAAGAACAATTACCAAAACCAGGGAATCAGAGTTAGAGCAGTGGCTCAGTGGCTAAGATTACATACTACTCTTGTAAAAAATATAGTTCTGTTCCCACCACTCATGTTGGGCAACTCACAGCCACCTGCAGTTCCAGGGCATCCTTTTGGCTTCTGAGGACACCTGCAGTCATATGCAGATACCCACATATAGACACACTCAAGTACACATAATTAAAAACAAAATCAATTTAAAAAACAAAATTAGGGCCAGGCAATGGTGGCACATGTCTTTAGTCCTAGCACTCAGGCGGCAGAAGCAGGAGGATCTCTGTGAGTTCGAGGCCAGCCTGGTCTGCAAAGTAAGTTCCAGGAAAGCCAGGGCCATTACACAGAGAAGTCCTGTCTTGAAAAATAAAACAAACAAACAAAAAACCAACTAAATTAGGAAATTGGTGTTGATATAGTGCTATTATTGAGTCTATAGGCCTTATTCAATGTGTATGAATTTCCCTGATACTGTTTTTTTGTTGTTGTTGTTGTTGTTGTTGTTGTTGAGAAAGAGGCCTTTAAATTCACTCTGTAGCCCAGTCTGACTTGAAACCTAAAATTCTCCTGGCTTAGCCTCCTGACACTGGAGTGACAGGCCTGTACTCTCGGGTCCAGCTGTAATGATGTTCTTTGGGCAGTGGTGGGATGGGTTCTGCTCTAGGCTTTAATCCAGGATCACACATTGCATTTAAATACTGTATCTTTTTAGTCTCCTTCAACCTATCTCTCTTTGTCCTTCATAACCTTGACATTATTGAAGTACAAGCCATTTATTTTGTAGAATGTTCTGCGATTTGTTTTTTTCTGATATTTCCTTCTGATTAAGTTCAAGTTTTGCAGTTGTGGCAGGAACTCTGGGGACATCTTGGCACTGTGTTAAAAGTGATGCTAAGAGAATGAGCTGGAGGCTAGAGTGGAGACTTGTACTGGATTTGAGGTGAAGCAGAAGCAGGTGTCTCCAGAGGAAAGCCAATTCACTGGTTTTCATTGTCCTACTTTCAGAGTTCCCAAAGTGCTAGTCTATGGACTCTCTTTTGAGTCCAGCTCTCCTGTGAACTTAGTCTCCCTTTGCTAAGAGTTGGCTGCTGTCCCAGCATGCCAGAAGGGCCATAGCATACATGGGCCCAGTTCTCATACTTTGCCTCTGCAGCTCAACTGTCCTCTCCTGAGGACCAAGATGACCAAGATGACATCAAGGTGTCTTCCTTCGTCCCGGACCTGAAGGAGCTGCTCCCCAGTGTGAAAGTCTGGTCAGATTGGATGCTTGGTTACCCAGACACCTGGAATCCTCCACCCACATCCTTGGATCTGCCCTTGCAGTAAGTTGGCTTGCCTGTTCCTTCTATACTGTGACCGTGGTTTACTGTGTCCCTATCCCTCACCACTCTACCCCACCTAGTTCTTAGTCATTGTCTGCTTCTTTCTAACCATTACAGCTTCCTTATTTCTTCCTCATTTGAACCTTGATTTTTCCATTCCCTTAGCACCTTCCTTGTCTCTGATGTTTTAGGTTTTTTTGACCCATTCTCTAGTCCTTTCCTTTCTCTTGAACACTCCCCCTTTCTCTTGTTCCATAGTTCTCTGTCTTGTTCTTTGTCCTTGTTCCTACTTTCTCATCCTTACCTCACATTGTTCATGCTCACCATCTTTGCAGCTGATGCTTGGGCTCTGGATATATGTTGATGCGTGTGTGAGACTTTGCCTCTTTCTCTCTTTTTCAGTTTTGTTAACTGGTCCCATTTCTGTTCGTTACCTTCTGTACTCGGTGTTTTCCACCTTCTCTTGTGGCATATAGTGTGTGCTGAGGGGTGAGTGGGTGCATCTCTCTCTCTCCCTTCTCTAGCCATTCATTTTCTGTCTCTTCACCTTGCTCTCTCCCCTGTCTCTGTGTAGTGTCTCTAGGGGTAACTGTTGGTGTGAGGTGTATTGCAATGTCCAAGGATGTGTGGTTCTGTGTAGATGGTCTATATAGATCTCTGTGTTTATAGGGCAGTTTTTTGTGGGTTTTGTTGTTTCAAAATAGAAGTAAAACATATCATGGAATTTGATATTTTAACAATTTTTATGTTTACATAAAAATTCATTGGCATAAATTACATCTAGAGTGTTGCACAACCAGGTGTGTTCTTTCTTTGTCTGTGTCTGGATTCAATCTGTTAGCCTTGCCAGTGAGGGTCCCATTTGTCCATGTGTGTCTGTGGATCTGTGAGTCTTAGTGTCTATCTGTACCAAGTATGAAGTTCTGTGTGTTTCTACTTCTGTGTGGTTGTCTGTCTAGGAGCAATTCAACATGCTTGTAATTGGCTGCCTATATGTGTCTGTGTGTATCATTCTGTGGCTATATGTGTCATATCCATATGCTGTGTTCCAGCCTGGGCCTATGCCCATTTATGTCTATGGTTTTTTTGTGTGTGTCCTTGGGTCTGTGTTGGGGTTCATCCATCCCCATAGGGATCTGTTCCAGTGTCTGGATCTTTGTCAATATATTTTTCTTTTCTAGATTTATTTATTCATGCATTTGTTTATTTTATGTATTTGAATGTTTTGCTCACATGTATATTTATGTGCTGCATGTGTGCTTGGTGTCCGTGGAGGTCAGAAGAAGGGATTGGATCCCATGGAATTAGAGTTAAAGACAGTTGTGAGTTGCCATGTGGGGCATTGAGGATTGAATCTGGGTCTTCTGTAAGCAAGAACAATAAGTGCTCTTAACCACTGAGCCATCATCTTTCCAGCACCTCAATATGTTCTTGAAAGTTCATGCCCTTGTCCATGTTTATACACAGATATGATATATTTGTCAATTTGATTGCTTTTGTGTGCTAACATGGATGTTTCTGTTGGAGGAGGAGCCTTTGTATGAGGACTTGTCTATGTCTTCCTGTCTATCTCTACGTGTCCCAACTTGTTTCTACTTGCCTTTTTTGTCTACCTGTGTAAAGCTGCTTTAGGTTTTGGGGGCTTTGTAGCTGTGTGATTATGTGTTTTGGAACAAGTGTATGTACCTAGTACCTTATTATTCATGCCCAGAGCTGTTATGGGAGAAGGAAACACTAGAGGGTAGAGTATGGACACCTTGGCGACTGCCGCTGGGGAACCAAGAGGGGGGTTTCTCTGGACTGGCTCCATGTATATGTATTTCCTAGACTCCTGGGTGACCCACAGAGGGAAGGCTGCCACAGAAATTTCTGCTGGGTAGTCACTGAACTTTCTGTGTGGGCTGTGTAGTCTTGACTCTTCGCCTACTTTCCTTCCAAATTGTTTCCTTGCACCTCACCCCAAGAGGCACCCCCGAACTCCTGCTTTCTCTGGTCCTTCCCTAGCTCTAGCTTTGTAACTGTGTAGACAGTACTCCCAGCATCAGACAGTTCACTTGCTTCCTGTGAGCCCTCCTAGGTTTCCAAATGTGTTCCAGACTGAAATCTCATGAGCAGGGTTGAACCCTGAGTTGGGCAGCTGGAGCCACACAAAAGAACTAACAGACATGCAGGCCAGGGGCAGCTATTTCTCAGCAGTGATCCCTGAAGAGTTAGCATGTACAGTCTCAATTTTTTAGGCTATTAATCTGTAATGCGGATTAGGCAGTTTGCAATTTTGGAGAAAAAAAGCTAGGAAAAGAGACAACTTTCTAAGTATCTAAGCCACTGATTCTGATGTGTGAAGGGCCACTGAGTAGTCTTTTCTTCTGTCAGGGACAAGGAAGCAGACCATCTGTCCTGGAGCTTGAGTCTCTCTGGGTCACCTCAGCCCACATCCACAAATCCCTTAGCTATGATCAACCCATGTCCTGGGCCATCAAATTTGCTAATTCTTCTGTAGTACTTCACTTCTCCCTTTATCTTTCTCTCCCTCCCTCTGCCTTTTGTTTGACTTTGGAAATGTGATGCTTACACAGGAAATATTGGGTTTCATTTGCTTGAGGTGCTGATCCTGTTTTCCCTTTGGATGTTGGAGCAAATGGTCCATTGCTGGTTCTGTGTGCTGCTGCCATCTTTGGACAAGGGCTCAATTTGTAGCTGAACACATGGTCCGAACTACATACATCTCCAGTAGAACTAGAAGGTATTGGGACACATGAATCCTATTTGCTTCATTTGTTAAGAGTTCTTCACAGAAAAAACAAATCTGACCCACTACTATATTGGATGTGACTTCCCAGTAAATAATTTTTTGTGGCTATGGACATTCACTCTTGTGAATCTGGGCAGGAGAAATGTCAATGTGGTCAGGAATTAGGTCCTCTTGTTCTTGTGTTCTCTCTTCTCTCCCTTTCCCCTTCCTCCAATCAGGAGCAGCAGCTGACTGTCTCTGGAATGCAAGTTTAAGTGTCAAGTAGCAGTTGCTGTCCTTGGGTCTGACCCCAAGGCATGGTAATATAAGGACTAAGTTCAGCAGAGCTAACCTGGTCTGACTAATGTTGAAGGTACTTCCATTTTCTAGCCTTACGATCTGAGCATTGGAAAAATGGATTAAGAATTTTACTTTTCCTCTTTTCTAGATTGTCCTATAATTGACTACCTGCATACTCCCATTGAGGTCATTGACAAGCTTTGGTGGCCCTGTGCCTTTCAGACTTGGTCTTGTACTCATCCATCCTCCATGAAGACCTTTTTTCTTCTTTTTTCATTTGGTCTGTCTGGTTTTTGAGACAAGGTTTTGCTTTATAGCCCAGGCTACCCTGGAACTCACTATGTAGTCTGGGCTGGCTTCAGGTCACCAGACATGGCTTTTATGAAGTCTTCTTTGAGGCCATAGGGAATGACATGCCTAGATAATTGTCTAGAGGTCAAAACCAGAACACCCATGACTCTGGAAAGTTCCTTCTTGCTGATCTTCATTTTGAAAGGTTAGGAATGCTCTCTAGGGAGGAAGAAGGGAATGGCTTCCACTTACTGCGGCCCCCTTTGCTTGCTTTCATTGGTCCTCACCTACATTTCTTTTCTGAAAAGACAGCTTTCTCTGATCTTACAATCAGGTGACCAGATAGTCTATATTTCCTCTTGCATTTCCTCTAGGCAACCCACTCCCAGATGATCCTTGTGACCTGTTGGATCCTTGCTTCATCTTATCCCCTTCATTTGTTACACTCCTTCCTTGTATGGTTAGATATTCATGGCACACAGTCTCTAACTGTCCTAGGGCATTCCAAAGCTCACCATTGGTCTTCTTGGTTCTCTCCTCTTTGCTTGTGTTCCTCATCTTTCTGGTGAGATCTGCTGTTCCTAGGAAGGCACATAGGATGTGCCTTAGGATGACAGTGACAGATCCTCATTAGCCCTAAGGAACTGGTCAGGGACTGTTTGCGAGCCACTTGCTTCTTCCCCACAGTGGCATTTGGTAGGTCTGAGTCAGCATAGAGGTAAGGATCTGTTAGGGGGTGTAATAGAATGGCTTCGTATCCCCGGAGATTTTTAGTGCAGGAGCATTGTAGTGGGCTGTGGCAAGTGACTTCCTTGGTCATTGTAAAAAGTAGTATAGAGGTTTTGGTCATTTTAGAACAGACTTTAGTGTTTGGAGGGACCACCTACTTGACTGTCAACTAGCACAGTTTCTTAGTTCTTCTACACCAGCACTTTTTTGAGGCAGGAAAGGCAGGCGGCTGCTTTCTACTTCACCAAGTGACCAGGAGGAAAGGTGTTAATGTCAGCCAAGGGAAGAGAAGCTGAGCAGCAGTCTAACATGAACCTAGACATAGGAACTCCTTGTATCCCAGGACCTTGGGCAGAGCCAGGGCAGTGGGACAACCTACCTCATTTCACAGTCTCTGCTGAAGCCAAATCTTCCCTCATCTTGATCTCTAGTTCTCAGTAAGTGAAAGAGTCAGGGGACTTTGAGAACATCCAAACCTAGCCCAGCTGTGGCAGTTGGTTTATTGCTTTCAGCTGGTACTTGAACCCAGGTCCTGGTCTTGGAGGCTTTCCCAGGTTTAATCCCCAGAGCTTTCTCTGCAGCTGTATGACACTGTGCTGACCCCGAGTGAGGATAGGAAAATAGAACCAGTGCCAAGCCAGAGTCTCTTTTTCATTTGGAGTCTGGCTGTCTGCCCATGACCAGGGTTACATAATGGGAAACATAGCTGGGGCTCTGGAGAGCCCGAGTTTCACCAGGCTGCCCAGACCTTCGCATTCTGATGCTATATATCTTCCTAATTGTAGCTCGGATGCATTTATCACACTGTTGGATTGGAGTACTGTTTAAAAAAAAAAAATCTAGAAATTCCTGGACTTGCTGCTTTTCCATTGCTTGTCCTATACAGTCTGCAGAGCATACTTGAAAAAACTCCTAGAGAGCCCTCTGGGGCTCCATCATCAGAGAGAAAAGGGGCGTGTCTTTGGGGAGCTCACATATGTTGGCCTTGTAGATGAGATAGAAATTCTTGAGTTAAAGCAGCAGCTAGTTCATGCACCCTCATAGGCAGCTTTGAATGAGAACTAATCCCAAATCTAATCGGCAGCCTTTCAAGGACACTTAATATGTCTTCCCAAAGAGCATTTTAGGAGGTCACTAAGTAATAGTCCATCAGCACTTCCCTGAAGGAAGTGCTGGTGACTGTGGGAAGCCCCTTTGCTACCCTGGCTCCCCACCCAGTCTCCCTGGCTCCAGTTTGGGGCGTCAGCACTGCAGCCTGGCACCAAGGGGTTCCTCTTCCTCCAAGTGCTGAGTATAGGGCACACATGATCTCTCCCATGGTAGGAGCCTCTGTCTTCTCCCCACTTCTCCCACAGGACTCTTTGTGAGAGGAAGGGGTGTTGGTCTAAGGCTTTTAGTCTGACCCTAGCAGGGCACAGCAGCTGACCCCAGGGAGAGACTTCCAGCACTGGGCTAAGGTTATTTGGGTCCAGTGTATGCTAAACTGAGAAGACGTGTTGGAGTGGTTACAGCTAAAAGCTTGAAGAGGCAGGAACCGTGAGAATCCGCACCAGGGAGGCAGCCAAGGGTTTTACTCAGGCCATGGAGATGTCAGGATCCCCTAGGGGCTGCTTTTTCCCAAACCCAGTGCTGATGGGTTTAACACACCATAGTGATGTGACAGAGGCTATACATACGAGTATGACTTGAGAGAACTGAAATCAAATAAGGCTATGACCTAGATAGAGTTTGGGGTATGACGATAGGAGAGACACTTTGGTACTTGAGAAATCCTAGGATGAGGCTACAGTGACCTGTTACTGACTGTGGAGCTCTAGCTTCACTGCCTCGAAACAAGGAAAAGCTTATCTCTTGCTGTAGTACAGCTCTGCTAGACAGAACTGATCTAGGACTGGGCATTCTTTCAAAGTACCCAGTGGACTTCTTTTGTATGAACTAAGATTGTTGAAGGCATAGTCTTCAACTAGGTCCTATGTTCTTATGCTTGCCTAGTAGACATCTCTTGTTCATGGAGCATGGTATCTTGCTGCCTGTCTTACTTCCTGGAATAGTGATCTCTTTGTATCGTGGCAGCATCTAAAACTCAAATTTTGTGGTTCCTGTATTTTAGGGAAGGAGCTACATCTCCACCCTTTCATAGAGCCTATTGCAGTTCCTAGCACTGAGGTTCCAGAACCATATACTCATCCTACTGCAGACAGGCTTTTGACAGAACTCACTAACATTTAAGCCCAAATATTATTCTTTTAATTTGTTAGGTTTAGATCCCTCTCTGCTGCTAGCTGCTCACACAAGCTGTTTCTGCAATCGAGTGAGAAGTATTCCAAGGCAACCAGGGTCTTATGTTGTCTTTTAATACAGTGAGTTGGGCTCCCAAACCCAGCAAAGGGAAATGCATATTTTTTTTTTTTTTTTTGGAAGCTGAGGATCGAACCCAGGGCCTTGCGCTTGCTAGGCAAGTGCTCTACCACTGAGCTAAATCCCCAACCCGAAATGCATTTTTTAAAGCAGATAATGCACATCTTCAAGCATTTGCTTGATAGTTTTTTGGTTTTTGTTTTGGTTTTTTTGTTTTTTCCTTTCTCAATGAGTCTGTACTGAGTGAGCTTTCCACTTTCTTGTACCTACTTTTGTACCATCTTGGCTGTTTCCAGATCTCTTCACCCCAGGAACCCAAAACCCAACTCGTTTCCCATCTGTACTACTTCTCTGATCTTCCATAGCTCTGAAACACAATGCAGGGCTTCTTCTCACTCAACTCTTTCCGGGTTTGTTCTGCAGCTGTGGAGTTTGAATGTTAGTGTTTAAACAAGCTGGTATTACACAGGAAATGGCCACCTCCACAGGCCCCTGCAGGCTTGTAACATGGGGTCATTGTACTTGATATTAATCACCAGTCAGCCTATTCCCCCCAGTAAAAATATGAAGACGTGTGTGACTGCTTAGTCCTCCTTGGTCTTTCCAGAAAGACTGAGCCCTGGCCAAGCTGTCTCAACTTGTTGCCCTTCCCTAGTCCTGCTTGTTGATCTCTAGGACAGGCCTACCTGACTCTTTCCCTGGCAGATAGCAGAACTGACTCCTTCTGAGCATCAGGCAAGGAAATGATGGCTGTGGTATACCATGCCCCATATGTTTCACACCTTAGTCTTGCAGGGCATATAGTTGTTGTATAGCATCTTCTGTGAGAGAACTCCAGAACTTTAGGAACACAGAAAACTCTGGACCCTCCTCAGAGCAAAGCTTCTTAGTTCCCTGGACCAAAGAGCTTTTCTAATGCTATTTGCAGAACTAACCCCAGCCTGAAGGGTTAATCTGATTCCCCAAGTCAATATCCTCCAAACAACCAGCCAAGAGTGTGTGTTGGTTCATTTCTGTGAAATGTGTTTCCCCAGTCACCTGGGCTGGCCTGCCTGGGCTGCATTGTATCGGCCAGCAGCTGCACTGCACTCAAACTGACAGCTACATTAAACCTTGGAATTCTGAGGCAATAAAAAGTAAATTAACTCTTATTTTTTTCCCTTGCTGGTGAAGTAAGTGAATGCATGTCTGTAGTGAACCTTGGTACTGAGTGCATACCTCTAACTAGTCATTGCTGGTCTGTCCCAGGCTAGGATCTGGCATTCAGACTCCAGCCAGGGGTCTGCTTTCCTGGTGTGTGGTGTGTTCTGTGAGGTTGGGCCAGTGGGTCACCCTCCAACTGCTGATCCCTGCACACTAATCACACCCCAGCTGCTGAGAGACTCCCTTGCCACCATTCTGGGAGCCATAAATGGGTTTATTGAACACAGTTTCATAGTCTCTGGCTGATTTGTGTCTGCTTGGTGAAGAGTGTACCCTAACTTTAGTGAGATTGTGTGGACTATGGTGCAACCCCAAAATATAAGTTGAACCAGAACAATCCAGAAGAATTTGTCTTAGCCAAGCATAGGAGCATACACATGTGATCTCAGCAGTCAGGATCACTGAGGCTTTGAAGCCAGTCAGGGCTACATGGTGAGTTCCAAGCCAGCTTGAACTAAACAGTGAGAGTCCCCACACCCACTTTCCCACCCTCCTACCCACCTGTTACCCTCCAGTCCCATTTTCAAGAAAAAGCTGAATAGGAAGGGGGGCAGAGGGAATTAACTGAACCCCACAGTATTCTCAAGTGTCTTCAAGCTTTCGTAGCCATAAGCATTTCATTTTGTTCTCTTCTACCTTGGGGCCCAAAGGCTGCTGTGAGGTGAAGGTTAGATGGCACGTCTTATTGGGATAAGGAAGAAACATGGGAAAAATCCAAGCTGTTCCCCTTGTACTTAGACAGGAAACCGTTGAGCTGTGGAACTGACCTCAGCCCAGTGGCACAGTTGAAGTCAGCCTCCAGAGACTCATCGTCCTCTTGCAGGGATTAGCTTTTTAGTTGAGGCGTCTCACCTGGGCTTTTGGGTCTCCCCTTTGGTTGTCGTTAGTTTGCTGGTTGTCCATTTCCCATACCTTTGTCACAGGATGGCACATGGGTACCAACAAGATCAGGCTGAACTGACTGCAAGATTGACTTTTCACTGAAGCATTTTTATATATCCCCTTAATTCTGATCAGTCTAGCTTGACCCTTGGAACACTTTTATTTATATTTCTGACTTGGGAACTTAGGGCACTTCCTATATCTTTTGGCACCAGCCGCTTTCTTACAAAATCAACAGGGTAAGAACTCTCATCACTGCAGTGTGTCATAAGGTTTTGGCACAAGGTGGGTGGTAATGGGCAAAAGATAGGCGTGGGCAGGGGTCCCTAGTGGTGGCAAGCCGTCTCTGGGAGGAGTCAATTTTGGTTTATCTGAGCCTTAGGGGACAGGAGAGCATGGTAATGAGAACCACATGGTACCACATATTTCTTCTTCTTGGATCCAAGATGGTAAGGGTGGGAGGATGAGAGGGATGTGGGGCCTCCCACTGAGGAAACTGTGGGTGATTTTCTGCCACCTCTCTCTGGCTGGGGATACTGTTGCCCACACCCCCATTCCTGACTATGTCCTCAAGCAGCCTTGACCTGTATAGCACCAACTAGGGCCTACAAGCCAAGAATTCAGATGGGAGACTTTTCACCTTCTTCCTTCTCACTGGCCTTTTTCCTGTTTATTTTCCAAATTGCTGCTCTGCAGCCGAGCAGTGCCTGTTGGCCAAAGCTCACCAAGCTGTGGGATCAGACTCAGGCAGTGGGCTCAAGTGGCCAGCAGGGCACTGGGGGAGGAAGCGGGGAACTGGAAGAGCCTCCCTGTGTGTCTCCCATGGGCAGTGCTAACCTCAGAGGCAGCCCTGAGCAGCCCTATCACATCCGGTGCTTGTCTCTGCAGCCGGACCGGAGGATAAACTATCAGAGCCGTGGGGCAGTGCATCATTCCTCTTATTATTTTCTTCTCTGCAGATGGGGTCGTGGAAAGTTCAGTTCCTTTTAACCCTCAAAGTTCTGTTTATTCTACAGCTGGTAGCCTGAGTGCCGTGTTTCCCATTACATCACAGAGGAGCCCAGGCAGATTTTTGCACAGAAACGTGTTGCAACTGTTTATTTTTTTCCATATTTAAACATTTCTGACAGTCAAACTCAGCTGAGCCAAAAGATGGAGCTTTGTGAATGAGTCTGCTTGATGGTGTCCATGCAGAGGGGCTTTAGGAAACTTGTCCCTCTGGTGGCTCTCCCCAAACGGTTTCCTTTTCCTGGGCAAAGCCTGGGAAGTCAGTTACTTCTGCAGTACACGTATGTTGATTATGTGCCGTTGTGTGATTAATGGGACTGTGTTCTGCCTGGTTCCCAGGACGCTCTTGAAAACAAGATGTTTCATTTCATTGCCTTTCCTTAGTGTAGTGATTACACCAAATAAACTAGTTCAGTCCCCTTCCACCTGGGGTCGGTGTGACAGCCCCTCCTTCATCCCCAGTCCACAGTCTCCCTCGTGTGTTCTTGTCATCTGGGGGTAGGGATTGGATGACTTAGGTCTGAGACCCTCCCTACCAGGTAAGTTCATGGACCGTACCCCTCGGAGATTTCAGGGTGACACTTGGAACTTCTTGGCATATTGCCTCTTTGTCCTCCTTCTCTCCTGAAGAGTTTTTTTTTTGTGTTTTGTTTGTTTTTTTACAACTCTCCTAACATTTTACACCTCAGCATCTGTAGGGTACCTCCTATATTTCACTCTCCTGGGTTAGAATCTTTTCTGGAGAAAGTGAGTTATATCTTGGAGTTTTAAATGGAGAGATAGGTTTTGTGTTTTGAGCATTTCTTCTCAGGTTCAACCAGAATCTGGTGATGTGGGACCAGGGTGACCAACCATCCTGGTTTATATCAGACTAAGGACTTGTGGGATGTGATAATTTTAATTCTAAAACTGGGATGTTCCAGGATGGTTAGTCATCCTGTGTCTAATGTACGGGTGAAAGAATGAAGAAGGCATGCGACAGTGAAGTAAGCAAGAGGCTTTTCCCTTCCTGGGCAGATACTGGCAGGACAGGAAGGGGGATTGTCTTGGACATGTTTTCATTTTACTGCTTTCATATAGAGAATACATTTATAAAGTATTTATAAGAAGGAAACCCATGTGACTACACAGTGTGACTGCTCCCAATGTGGCTATGGCTGAAGGAGAGAGGCTAGTGCCCAGTTTGTTGGTTGACTGTGCAGGAAAGGGACTTCTGGGAGCTGCCTTAGGCACTGGGTGCCAGAGTGCTTGAGTAAGTGACCTGCATTAGACAACTGAGTCTCAAAATTCTTTAACCCCCTCTCTGGTTAGGATTAAAACTCTCCTAATCAATTTCAGGTTTACATAGAGCAGTACACCCCAGATGGCTCATGGGCACAGCTTCATATTGCATTTTTGATAGTATTTCTTGGCAACTTCCAGCCTTACAGCTTTGGTTGCAAGTACCTCTCTGTTCCCAAAGCACTAAGATCACTTTCACTGATCTCTTTAGAGCTGCTCTTCTTTTCTCCTCTTGTTTCTCACAGGGTTGCTGTGGATGTGTGGTCAACACTGGCTGACTTCTGTAACATACTGACTGCAGTGAATCAGTCTGAGGTGCCACTGTACAAGGACCCGGATGATGACCTCACCCTTCTTATCCTGGAAGAGGATCGGCTCCTCTCTGGCTTTGTCCCCTTGCTGGCTGCCCCTCAGGACCCCTGCTACGTGGAGAAAACCTCGGATAAGGTCAGCCTCAGGCCAAACATCCCTCCCCATTTACCCGTTCTCTTAATTCTCCAGACTTTTTTTATTCTTGGGAAGTTTTTTTGTGCAAACGGAACATGATTAAGTCATTGAGAAGGGTGTTAAGGGAAAATATCGACCTTTTAGCCGCTGACATCCAGCTCTGTGTACTGAAAAAAAATCCCTCTCGATTTCCTGTGTGTGTGTGTGTGTGTGTGTGTGTAGAGAGAGAGCTCGAGCGAGCGAAAGCGAGGAACGCTCACTGGCATGTTGTGTATACGATCATTTCCTCACTTGTTTAAATAGTGCAGCTTGTGTTGGCAGTGCTCTCACTCAGCTCCAAATGGTTTGCATCATGCTTAGAGCACCCTCCTTCCTCCCTCCCCCTTCCCCAGCCACAAAACCCGGCACTAGGAAGGCAGCCAGGCTCTTTCCCTTCTCTAAGGAGGGGAGTGATAAATAGGTGACTAGAGAGGAGCAGACACCATGTGTTAACGAAAAAAAAGCTTTTAGGAATATGAAGCATTCCCCACTGCCTGGTTTCTATTTTCCTTCCTCTACAGACTGTTTTAACCGGACTTTTTCCATGTCTGTTTATAGAAAACAAAGGCCATTCCCTGTTGCCCTGGTGGGGACTGTGGAGCTTCTAATTTAACCATGGGTCTTCAGCCAGGTGGAGAGTAGGGCGGCCTGTCAGCTGGGGATTCGGCCATTCCCCTGTACTAAGGCACTGGTGCCTGACTCTTCACAGAGTCTGGGACTTTATTCTCCTTGGGGCAGAGGCCTTTGGGGAGGAGTCCATGAATGGCTTCTCAGGAGGAAGTCTTTTTTCTTTCTTTCTTTCTTTCTTTTCTTTTCTTTTCTTCTTCTTTTTTTTTTTTTTTTTTTTTTTTTTGGATGAATGTTTGTTTATTTTTAGGTTTGGGTGTTTTGAGAAAGGGTTTCATATAGCCCAGGCAGGCCTCAAAATGGCTGGCCTTAAACTTCTGATCATCCTGTCTAAATCTCCCAAGATCTATATCAGCACACAAAGGAGGAAGAAGTCTTCTGATCAAGATGAAATACATAATAGAAATAGAAGTAGGGTTTTTTTTCCAGCTAGTAAGCTGACTTCCAGGGTTGGAGATATGACTCCAAGATGGAGTACTTGCCTACCATGCTCAAAGCCTGAGTTCAATTTCTCACATCAGGATAGAAAGTGAAAACTGAATTCCAAACATTATTTATATATATATATATAGTTTATTTATTTAATTAATTTTTGTTTTTCGAGACAGAGTTCCTCTGTGTTGTTTTGGTGCCTGTCTTGGAACTTGCTCTGTAGACTAGGCTGGCCCCGAATTCATAGAGATCCGCCTAGCTCTGCCTCCTCAGTGCTGGGATTAAAGGTATGTGCCACCACCACCTGGCATTTATTTATTTTATTTTTGATACAGGGTCTCACGATATAGCCCTGGCTGACATAGAATCCAGATATCCTCCTACCTCTGCTTTATAAGATTAAAGACATGTGTCACCATACCTGGCCTATGAGAAATTTTATTTATATGTGCTGCCTAAATGACTGTATTTATATATTAATATAATTTATTCATACAGAGTCTTTTAAAAAATTAAGCAGCACTGAGGATGTCTACCAAGCACAAGATCCTGGGTTTGATCCTCAACACTAGAAAAATAAATACACAGCAAAAATTAAAACCTTGGGGTCATATATGTACTATTGTCTTTTTCACATAATATTTTAGTATATTTACATGAAAATCATTATGTGGTGCTGGGAATCATATATAGAATAATTTTTTATGATTACTTAGTATTTTTTAAGTGCCAAGATTTCTTTATCTTTATCAACCCAAGAGAATGTACCTGATATTTTTAGTTTTAAGCAGTGAATTTATAAATTTGAGCATGTATTCCCTGTAGTTAATTTTTTTTTTTTTTTTTAAGTAGAGAAAGGTTTTAGGCAGGAGCATATAAAAAATCCATACTCAACTGCCCTGTGGCAACCATTGTAATCCTTTGATTACTTAATGGGTGGAGGCAGGGGTAGCAGGACTTTAAGGTCCTCCTCAGCTGTATAAGCTAGTTCAAGGTCAGCCTGGACAGTAGAAGACCCTGTCTAAAACAAAAAAAAAAAAAAACAAAAAAAACAAAAAAAACCAAATTAGCTCTGGAGTAAAGTTTAAAAGTTGAAAACTTACCTAGATTCTTTAAGGGCCTATGGTTCAAACCTTAGTGCTGAAAATAAAAGAAAATTAATAAACAAAAGTAAAAAACAGGCTAGAGAGATGGTTCAGTGATTAAGAGCACTTGTTGTTCTTCCAGAAGACACGGATTTGATACCCAGCACCCACATGCCTCAGGGTCTTTGCAACTCTTCCTGTCCTAACCTGGAAATGGTTTGGACCAAATGGGTGTGTCACTGTCACTTCCTTAGAGTTGTCACATTGTTAGAGCAGTCTTTCCTATATAAAAATGCTACCTTTGCCCTTTGACTCCAGTGTATTGTTTTCCATGGCAAGAAGAACCAATCATATATTATACCCTGAACTTGATTCCCCTATCTAGTATTTCTTCTCAACCTATCTAAGCATAAAGGAGGGGCCAGAGGCTCAAGGGAGGAATAAAAAATGATGCTGAACTCACATAGGTCATCTCCATGGCTAACTTAGCAGATGTATATAAATGTGTCATGTGTCAAAGAGAATCTTTAGGAACTCCTGACGTTTTAGCAATCTGATAGGCACTTTCTCAATCCTCTAGGAGCTATTACTAAGAAATGTAAAATATCTCAAAGATTCAGTTGCAGCAACATTAGTGATTTCATTCATGGTTGAGATTAGTCATGTTTGGTCCAACTGGTATGCTCAGTCAGCAGAAGCTCATTGAGCACATAATTGCCCACACAGTGTAGGTACTCTAAACATCTAGGGCAAAGATTCCAGTTTGGGAGATCATTTGTGATATAGATAGATGTAAGTGGCCACATAAACTGATTAAAGACTGTAAGACATGAGTAGCTCTTGCTGTTTTCTTGAGAGGGTAATATTCCTGTGAACACATGCTTTATAAGCACTGATTTGGTGTGAACATTCCCAAGCAAGTCTTGTGAAACTCTAGGTTTTTTTTTGAGTTGTAAATTGCAGATGAAAATACAAGTTTTGTGGGCAGGAGAGATGACTTGGTGGTTAACAACACTTGTTGCTGTTGCAGAGGACCTGGGCCCAGATCCCACATAGTGGCTTACAACCATCCATAACTCCAGATTCTTAGTTCCAGGAGTTCTGGTATCCTTTGTGGGCACCAAGCACACATGTGATGCACATACATTCATGAAAGCAGAACACTCATACACATTAAAAAGAAAATAAATCAATCAAAAAAATGAAAGCTTTTTCAATCAAATAAGCAGAATGCATTACTGAATGACTTGTATCTTTTATATTACAGAATATGTTGCAGGGATAACCTTTGTAAACTTTTCAAGCTTGCTTCATCCTTGATCATCTTTAGATTTATTTTATTTGTGTATGTGTGTATATGACACTGATGTGTAAATGACTGTGGAGGCCAGAAGGTGATCGATCCCTGAGAGCCGCAGTCATAGGCTGTTGTAAGCTGCCCGACTTGAGTCCTGAGCCAGTACTTTCCAGCCCCACCCTTCATCTTTTCAGTGTGTTGAACATCTTGAAGGGTTAGTATTCTGCCTGAAATAAACAGTTGGTAGTAGAAATCGCTCAGGTATAGGTAACCATGGTGACTCATTACAAGTACCAAGTGAGCCAGAAGGGAGAGGGGAAGGTAGTGATGAGGGGGAGGGACCTATCTAGAACAAACCACCAGGGAAAAACAAAACCATCCTTACATTCACTGCGTGGCTGTTAGGCACTTCTATGCAGAGGCTATGTAGCTAACCTCTGCAAACCAAAGCAAAGTAGCTGATAAAGAATTGAAAAATTAAAACCTTGTTTCAGGATTTCAAAACCTATGGACTGAACCAGGCATGGTAGCTTGGGAAATGAGGAGAAGGAGGATCTATATGCTAAGTTCAGGCCCAGCCTAGGCAACATGCAAAAAATAAAAACAAGCTGGGCAGCGGTGGCACGTGCCTTTAGTCCCAGCACTCGGAGATAGAGTCAGGTGGAAATCTGCAAGTTCTAGGCCAGTCTGGTCTATAGAGTGAGATCCAGGACCGGCACCAAACAAACTACACGGAGAAACCTTGTCTGAAAAAACCAAAATAATAATAATAATAATAATAATAATAATAATAATAATAATAATAAAAACAAACTCCATGTTCTGCTGTGTGTGGTGGTACATTCGTATAAATCAAAGTGCTCAGAAAGCTTAGGCAAGAGGATTAAGAGTTCAAGGGAAGCCTGGACTATGGAATGATAATTTGTTTAAAAAACAAAACAGATCAGCAAAAACAAATTCAAAACAAAAAACCTAGACATCTCTAATGTATACTAGGGTTTACTTCAAAATTATCTGGGTGAGTGGAGGTAGGTAGGAATATAAATGGGATGGGGAAGCCAAATGTTGATCCTTCTTGAATCTTCTTGATTGTGTTGAATCCATTACAGCATTCTACGTGTGTGTGTGTGTGTGTGTGTGTGTGTGTGTGTGTGTGTGTGTGTGTGTGTGTAATATTTTTATCAGCTTTAAAAAGCATAAGAACTCTCTCTAGTTGTTTATTCATGTTTTTATTTTCTGGTAGGGGTAGGAATCACACCTAGGGTCTTTATTTTATTTATTTAAATTTTTTTTTTTTTTGTTTTTTTTGAGACAGGGTCCCTCTGTATAGCTTTGGTTGTCCTGTAACTAGCTCTGCAGACCAGGCTGGCCTTGAACTCACAGAGATCTGCCTGCCTCTGCCTCCTGAGTGCTGGGATTCCAGTGTGCACCACCACCACCACCCGGCTCCATACCCAGGGTCTTAAACATGGTAGGGAGTACTTGAGCTCTAGCACTATCCATCCGCACACACTCACATACGCTACAACACGCTTGTGGGAGTTAAAGGACAACTGTCGGGTCAGTTCTCTCCTTCCACCATACAGGTCCTGGGGATTGAACTCAAGTTGTCAGCTTAGGTGGCAAGTACCTAGAATCATCTTGCCATCCCATCAATAGCTATCTTAAAAGCAAATAAACACAACTGTGTCCCATCTGACACAATATATATTGCTAAGTTACAGAGAAAGTAATGAAACCATAATGTCAATAGTCACTGTTTTTCAGTCACTGATTGTGTTCCAAGCAGCATGGTAATAAGATGTTCACATGCATCTTCTCACTGAAATTCCAGCAGCTTTATAGGTAGACAAGTGATGAAAAAAACAATATTAGATAAAAGATACAGAGTGCATGTTGAAATTTGAATATAAAAAGTTTAATAAAAATCAGTGCAGCCTGCTAGCAAGGCTGAGACAGGAGGATCAGTTGAGCCCAGGAGTTCAAGGCCAACTTTAAGAATATAGTGAGATACTCCCCCCATTTCAAAATACCAGAACAAGTAAACAAAAACTTAATTATCTCCTGTAAATGAATGTATGTGATTGTATAGTTTATATCACATGTCATAAATTTTGTTTAGTCCCTTGGTCATTTATTTTTAGGAAGTTACTGACTTTTGTTTTATTGATGATGTCATATCAAGCAACCTTATACATATTTTTATATGTGTCTTCATTAATTTACAAGGATAAACTTTCTGAGTAGAATTGGTAGACCATAGAGATTGTGCCAAATTTTAGGACTTTCATGTATATTAGTTGTAGAATACGAGAGTATCTGCTTTCTAACCTCCTTACCAAGCCTGAATAATTTAGCTTTTTGTAACTTTTCCTAAGATGGTCACAAATGTCATCTGCTTCCCATGTGCCTCTGAGACTGCAGACATGCCACCATACTCAGCATCTTTGGTTAGTCTTATGTAGCTGTTTTGTTTTTATATTGAATAAAATGAGAATTTGGGGAACCGTTGAAGAAAGAGGTGTAGCACTTTTCTCTATATAGGCAGTAAGAATTATTCCCACTGTGGATGTATCTCAGTTGGAGAATGCTTACCTGGCATGTATAAAGGTGTAGGTTTGATCCCCAGTTCCACATAAAACTGGGCATGGTATTCCAAGCCTGAAATCCCAGGTGGAGTCAGCAGGATTAGAGATTCAGTGTCATCCTCAACTATGGTTTAAGGCTAGCCCTGAGACACAGGAACCCTGTCTCCAAAAGAAAAAGAAAAAGAAAGAAATGTTCCAAGCTAGAGAGATGGCTCAGCAGTTAAGAGCACTAGTTGCTCTTCCAGAGGATCTGGATTCAGTTCTCAGTACCTACATGAAAACTCATAACCATCTTTAACTCTAACACTGTTTTTTTATCTCCTTGGGCAGAGCATGCATGTGGTAGTCAGACACACATGCAGGTGAAACATCCATACACATACACGCATGCAAAGCCAGGTATGGTGGTGCACATCTTAATCCCAGCACTCAGGATGCAGAGGCATGTAGATCTCTCTTGAGTTTGAGGCTAGCCTGGTCTACATAATGAGCTTCAGGACAGCCAGGGCTACATAGATCCTGTCTCAAAACAACAACAACAACAACAACAACAACAACAACAACAACAACAACAAAAACCAGGAAGGGAAAGCTCCTTTGTCACAGAGTACTGATTAAGGTCTTCTGTTTCACCCTTGGAGATGGCTTCTCTTACACTATTCTCTCAGTCCATAGATGGCTACAGAAAAATAACTTTAGCCAAAGTTTTTAGAAACAAACTGATCTGTATGTTTCCTTCTCTGTTTTGTCTGTTTGATCCAGAGTCTTTGTTAGATATAAACTTATATAGTATTTTGAAAGTCTATGATTATATAGCAAAGAAACATTATAAGCTCAGATTGATTGATTTATTGGGGGGGGGGCTTTTCTCACTCTAGATGAGGAACTTTTCATTATCTATTTCACAAATGGCTTTCTGGCACTGACCTTTTTCTTGTTTTTTGTCTTTTTTTTTTTTTCCCCGAGACAGGGTTTCTCTGGGTAGCTTTTCGCCTTTCCTGGAATTCGCTTTGGAGACCAGGCTGGCCTCGAACTCACAGAGATCTGCCTGCCTCTGCCTCCCGAGTGCTAGGATTACAGGTGTGCACCACCACTGCCTGGCTTGTCTTTTTTTTTTTTTTTTTTTTTTCCCCCCAGAGCTGAGGACTGAACCCAGGGCCTTGCACTTGCTAAGCAAGCACTCTACCACTGAGCTAAATCTCCAACCCCCTGTTTGTTTTTATTTTGTATGGGAGGTACGCGTGCCACAGTGTAGATGTGGAAGTCAGAGGGCATCTAGTAGGAATCAGTTGTTTCTTATCACTATGTGGGTCCTGAGAACCAAACTCAAGTCATCTAACTTGGTGAAAGGTAGCTTTACCCCCGACTGTTTTTGTGTGTGTGTGGTTTGATATTTATTCCTTGTGAAGGAATGTTTTGCCTGCATATATGTATCTGTGCCTGGGGACCATGGAGATCTCAGAAGAGGATATCAGATACCTTGGAACTAGGGTTATAAATGAGCCACCTTATGGGGTGCTAGGAACCAAACCTAGGTCCTTTGTGAGAACAACAAAAGCTTTTAACCTCTAAGCCATTTCTCCAGCCCTGGGAACTCTTTTTATGTCTATCTATGTCTTTGGTAGGTCAAATATCAAGGTATTCTTTTGGGTCTAAGCTAGTAATTCTCACACTTTGGCAGTCATTAAAACCATGTTGACAACTTGTTAAAATACCAGTTTCTGAGCCTCACACGAGTGTTCCTCAGTGTGGGGAGGAGAGACTTAAATTATATTTCTGACACATTCTTAGGCCATGCTAATGTTATAGGTTTCACATATTGAGAACAACTGCTTTTAGGGACTTGATAGTCCCTGCTAAAATTGTAGCTATAAGGCAAAGATTTTGAACCAGGTAAGAATAAAGGTTCCAGGGATATTAGGGAAATTTATAAGAAGATTATGAGTAGTAGTTACCAATTCTGGCTTTATCTTTTGAATACAGAAAATGACATCTGAGAGCTCACACACCTCAACTCTTTTTGCTAGGTAACTTTCTGCGCTCTAGGGAAAAAAAATTACCCTCAGATTGTTACGAACATATTTCTCCTGAATGTATATGAAGAGTCACAGGTCTGGACAATCTCTTTTCCTAAAAGGACTCTGAGCCATACAGCTGACACTTAGTGCTTTCATGTATTTAGTGCTGTCTTAAGGCTTTATATTATTTCATTTAAATACCCCAGAAGCTCTGGAATAATATGAAGCCAGGATGACATGGCTAGGCATGGTAGATTCTAATCCTGGCAGTCTAAGTGTAAAGCATGTGCTCCGAAGTGCATGGTTAGACAGACCGTAACTTGGTGCTGCTAGTCCTCTTATTACCTCTGGAAGCGTGGTGTCTCTCCAGGAGCTTGGGCACCATTAATCTGGTTTGAGGGAGATACTCTGACCTTCCAGAATTGTTCTTAAGAACAATACAAAGAAGTAAGAATTCATATGAAGAACTTGAATTGAGTTTCCCTCTGGCTTTCTGGGTTGAGTGTCTTCAAATCTTAAAAATTTCTGAGTATCTAGAGTATGAATCTTTGGAGAATATACACTTGCAGATGGCTGTTGTGGATAAAGGATAGATAAAACCTGAGAGTGGCCGGGTGGTGGTGGCGCACACTTTTAATGCCAGCACTCAGGAGGCAGAGGCAGACGGATCTTTGTGAATTCGAGGCCAGCCTGGTCTACAGAGCGAGATCCAGTAAAGGCGCAAAACTACACAGAGAAACCCTGTCTCGAAAAACCAAAAAAAAAAAACAAAAAACAAAACAAACAAACAAACAAAAAAACCCAACTGAAATTCAGCTGTGTAAGTAGCCTGCTTCTTCCATACCTGTGAAACCTGCCTACATTCATGCATATAAACAATTCTTGGCTCTAGTCTTTTTTTTTGGAGCTGAGGATCGAACCCAGGGCCTTGTGCTTGCTAGGCAAGCGCTCTATCACTGAGCTAAAGCCCCAACCCGGGTCTTAATAAATATCAGCCACAATTAAAAATAAACTTGAGGCTGAGAAAATAACTCCATCATTGTTTGCTGTATAAGCATGAGGACCTGAGTTTGGATCTCCAGGTTCACATAAAAAGCCGGACATGGCAGTATGTGTTGCGTGCTTGTGATCCTGTGCTGGCAGTAGGGCCGGACAGAAGCATCCCTGAAGCTTGTTGGCCAGCCAATCTAGCCAATCAGAGAAGCTCCAAGTTCAATGAGAACAGCTGGGGAAGACACCACACATCAACCTTTGGCCTACACACACACACACACACACACACACACACACACACACACACACACACACAAATTGATGAAATTGATAAGTCAGTCATGGTGCACACCTGTAATCCTAGTACTTAGGAGGCAGAAGCAGGAGGATTAGGTGAATTCCAGACCTGTCTGAGCTATAAATCTCCCTTCCTCTCCACCTCTCCTTCTTTCCCCCCATACCCCCCCCCACCCACTGAAACCTTTCAAGCTGAATGTATTGATGAACACCTATAATTGTAGCACTTGGGAGAACGAGTTAAATCCACAGAGCCTATTAGTGGATAAAGGCACTCGCTGCCCCACCTGAATTAGATCCTAGGGACCTGAATTGCAGGAGAGAAAACTGACATTTGCAAGTTTGTATTGTGGCACATGTAAACCACCTCCTGCCACCAAACAAACAAGTAAGTGTGATTTAAGAAACAAACAGGCCAATGTTTGGTTCACACCTTTGATCACAGTGCTGGCAGGTGAATCTGTGAGTTCAAGGCCAGCTTGGTCTACATACCAAATTCCAGGCCTGCTGGGGTTACATAGTGAATCTTCATCTCAAAAACAAAACCATGAAATGGGTAAGAGAAGGACACGTTATCATTAGAATAAAATTGTGGATGTAAACATTCTGTCCCAGTTCTTTCTACCCTAGCCATTAACCTTTTTATGAAAATATTTTACTTACTAATTTTAGAGATATACAATTACATTTTAAAGCATAGTTTTTGGTTGACTTTGGTGTATGCTTGTTTTGCCTGCATGTATATGTGGGTACCATGTATGTGCTTAGTGCCCTCAAAGTTCAAAGAGGGGCATAAAATCCTCTAGAATTGGAGTTACAGAGACTGTGAACTGTGGGTGCTTGGATCTGAACCTGAGTCCTATGTAAGAATATGCAGTACTCTTAATCATTGAGCCATCTCAAGCCCCCACTTGATTTTTCTTGGTTATATCTTTTTTGTTGTTGTTTTGTTTTGATTTGATAGTCTCCATATACAGCCTAGGCTAACTCAGATCTGGAGATTCTTCTACCTCAGCCTCCTGAGTATATTATGATTATAAGTTTATACACAAGGCCCTACTACCACTTGGTATTTCTAATCTTATCATTTTTATCCATGCTATTACGTGAGAAATAGTATCTCGTCTTGGTGGAGGTTTTTGTTGTTGTTTTGCTTTTACATTTTATTTTGAGAAGGTATGAGTGTTACAGCATGCATGTGGAGGTTGGTTTTCTGCCCACCATGTGGGTCCTAATGATTAAGTTCAGGTTGTTAGGCTTACTGGCACTGAGCCATCATTTGGGTCCTCCTCTTAGTTTTGATTAGCATTTCCCACATTAATGGGGAGTATGTTTTATTGGCCACTTACACTACAGATCTTCCTCAACTTTCATTGAAGTTAGGTCCCAATGAACTCATTAGAAGTTGGGAATACTCTAAGCCACATACACTTGATATACCTAAAATAGCAAAATCATAACAACACCATACACTAAAGACTGCCAGTCACTTTATCCTTGGCTGGGGAAAAGATCAAAATTCAAAATTTGAAATAGTTTCTACTGAATGTATCTGGTTTTGTACTATTATAATGTCAAAAACTTCTTTTTAAGACAGGGTGTCTCTGTCTCTGGCTGTCCTGGAACTTGGTTTATAGACCAGGCTGGCCTTGAACTCCCAGTGATCCACCTACCTCTACCTCTCAAGTGCTGGAATTAAATTTAATTTATTATTATCTATACAGTGTTCTGTCTGCACATACCCCTGCAGGCCAGAAGAGGGCGCCAGATCTCACTACAGATGGTTGTGAGCCATCATGTGGTTGCTGGGAATTGAACTCAGGACCTTTGGAAGAGCAAGCAGTGCTCTTAACCTCTGAGCCATCTCTCCAGCCCCAGGAGACTTCATTTTTAGATTTATTTTGCTTGAGTTTTTTACTGGGCCTCTTAGATTTGTAGGTTGATGTTTTTTCATCAAATTTGGAATATCTTTCAGATATTCTTTTTTTTTTTTTTTTTTTTTTTTTTTTTCTGTGCCATTGTCCCCTTTTTGGAATTCTATATGTATATGTTAAGACTCTAGTTATGGTTCCATAGATTGGTTTTCTTCAGTTTCTTTCTCTTCTTCAAATTCATTGCTTTTTCCTCTCCCTTTTTTCCTTTCTCTCTTACCCCCCCCCCCATTCTTTCTCTTCATTGTTTTTATTTGCTGGGTTTCATTTTTTTCTTTTCTGGATTTTTTTTTTTTTTTTTTTTTTAAAAAAAAACAGGGTCTCACTATGTAGCATTGGCTGTCCTGGAACTCACACTATAGACCAGGCTGGCCACAACTTTAGATTTTTATATAGGCAAATTTGTCTGCCTATCTGACCACTTGGATTTTTAGTCATGCTTCTTTCTGAATACACCTATTATTTTTGCTGTCTTGTTTAATTTGGTTTCTCTAAAAAGAAAGTTTGTGATTAACAGATCCCACTATGATATCCAGACTTCCATTAGAATTTAAATTTAATCTAAAGTGGGGACTGCCATTTTTAATTGCTTCGTGTATTCCAGTCTGGTGATCATCTAGAACAAAGGCTTTTAGAGTTTGATGTTTTTGTGGGCCGTGTGTGTGTTACCATTATTATTAGTGACTGAAAACATTCATCTTTAGCTGCCAAAGACATCTTTAAACTACCAATTAACTCAGAAATCATATATGAAATCGTGTGCACGCCTTATTTGTAGTAATGCTTATCTAGCAATACTTTTTTTTCATATGCACTTCCACAACTAAAGAAAAAAATGAAAAACTGTTCTCAATTCTAGAGTGCAAAGGAAACGTGGTTTACATATGTGCAGCAGAAAAGCTTTGGAAGGTTGGAATTGCACAATGAACGTAGGTTGAGCAATTGCTTAACAAGGAATGGGGGATGGGCCTCCTTTAACAATTTTATTTATTTGATGGGGGAAGGGGTGCTTGCTTGCCACAGCCTGATGATGGGAAGGGCAGAGACAACGGGCAGGAGTCTTTGCCTCCTTCCACCATGTGGATCCTAGGGATCAAGCTCTGGTCGGCAGGGTTGATGGTGATCAGATTTACCCTCAGAGCCATCTCCCTACCAGGGAATGTCTTTCGCTCTTGTGAAATCAGGGAACTCTAATGCTGCCAGAATAGGGGATTTCCTTTGGCTTTCTTGCATGCCATCTACTTTTCCACTTTTTTCTTGACGTCTTCTCATTTGTTTCCCTCCTAGTCTTTCTTTAAAGGGATTACTGAAACAACCATGTGCCCACAGTTTGTCTTGAAAAAGGCAGAGTTCCGTCATGGCGTTGCAGTTTGTGGTGAAGCTGCTGCTTACAAATGTGGACTCTTCCGGAGTGTTTGAAATATGGGTTACTAATCAGCCTGCATTCTCTGATGGCTTAGTACTAGACTTTTGCACACTTTATAGTGAGTGTTCTGAGAGGTTTTGCCTGTTTTGCTTTTGATATTGGTCAACACCTCTGATGAAGATCAGCTGCAGAATTTACTGGAAAGTAAAGCCAAACTTTAAACTTGAAGTATGGATGCAGTGAGATCCAGACGAGACTTGTTTCAGCAAAAGGGAATGTTCTTGTTTCTCCCCATGCTATAGGCTGCTCCGTCACACTTTGTTTCCTAGGCTTGCTTCTGATTCTCTCCACTTAGCTGTGCTGGGGATACTGGAATCTGTTCATCCTCATCTCTGCTCTGTTCCAAAGGAAAGAGAGGTAGTTGGGCCAGGCTGCCAAAAAGCAGAAGTTAAGTATGTGGATTTCATAGCCACATGTATGAGTGTTTGTGGGGCACAGAACTCCTAATGGGAAACATTTGTGTTGCATTGAAAACAGAGCAAGGCTTGGTTAGAGTCTGTCTGCTCTGTCTGTCAGTCTGTTCCCTACCAGCACTAGCACTATTCTCCTGGGAGGCTCAGGCACACTGTGGTTTCTTATGCTCCTGCTATTCCCTAATCTTGCCAGAGTTTTTGTAATGGTATTTTGGTGTGAGTCTACAAGGGTGGTGACTAATGTCTTTGAAGGTACTCAAGCACACATATGGGCATTGGGACCCTTTGTGGTCTAGCCTGAACAGGGGAAAGATGTCCAGCATATACAGCGAGAAAAGCATGCTTAGATTATAGAAACTTTCTGGATCCTGCTTTTACTGCTAGCAAAGCACAAACCAGAAGAAATCAAGCTTGCTGTTCAGGCTTGCCATTTCATTTGTAAATGTTTGTGAGGGATACACCTGGGTGCCCAAGCTTGCATCTGACAGGCTGATGTCTGTCAGGTTGTTTGGCAGGATCCCCTTTGGGAAATGCAGAAGAGAAAGTGCTAATTTCCCTGAGGATAGTGTCACTCCAAGATATGAAAAGATGTGTAACTTGAGCTTTCTCAACTGGAGGCCCCCCCCACCTCCCCCCAGTTTCTCTGAAATTCACATTTGTTCATCATTGGCGGGGGAGGGGAAGTCTACAACAAATGAAAAAGCAGCAACTGAGCTCACAGTTTTCTGGGTCCCCAAGAAGGTACTTTACCAATATGGTTTTCACATTTTCAGGTTTTTGGCTGGCAAATAAGATTGAGCAGAAATGTTCCTTCCCCTGATAACAATACATTCAGATGCAGGATCAGGAGCATATGGATTAAAACCAGACGGTGGATGATTAATACTTTTGCTTATAGAGGTGGACATGGCAGCTTCCTCCATTTAAATGAAAAAGCCCTTTCTCTGCATTTGTATGTGAGCAAGTGCTTAGGCCAAATGCTTGTGCTCTCAAAGGTGTGTGCTGAGTTTCTATCTTAGTTACAGTTTCCATGTATTCCTTCTTCTTGAAGCACCCAAGAAATTCTAGAAGGGTTCTGCTGTGAGACAGAGGTGTGGAGATCAGCCACTGCTGTAGAAGTGGGAATATGTTCTTCATCTCAAACCATGGCTTTCTCAGCTCTCCAGTACTGACCGACTGCTCTAAAGACACATCTTTAGGCCGGGTGGTGGTGGTGCACACTTTTAATCCCAGCACTTGGAAAGCAGAGGCGGATCTCTGTGAGTTCAAGGCCAGCCTGGGCTACAGAGTGAGATCCAGGATAGGCACCAAAACTACACAGAGAAACCCTATCTCAGGGAAAAAAAAAAAAAAAAAAAAAAAAAAAAAAGACACATCTTTATCTGTACAACTTTGTTTCCATGCTTAGATGACCTCACTGTAAATAGTGTATTTTTCTTTCAAACTATTGATTTAGGAGTGCTTGTCTCCATTGTTTCATGAGACAATGATTTTAAACTTTAACATTAGTTACATATATAACCAGGTGTGATGGTGCCTACCTGTACTCCTACCACTTTGGGATGTGGAGGCAGGAGGATCAATTCAAGACCAGCTTCTGCTACATAGTGAGTTTAAGGCTAGCCTGAATTATGTGAAACCTTGTTGAACAAAAAAAAAATTGCTTGACTTGAAAAAAAAAAGCTGTCATTGCACAACTTTGTTTTTAGCTTCATTTCCTAAAAACATGGTATTTCTTCAAGTATACTTTAAATTATTGCTTAGCAAGTGTTTGTTTATTAAACATATATCTGAAGATTATTTTTACTAGGTTCTGTAGACATTAACCCGTTCAAGCCCAGGCCTCTCACTTCCCTGATGATGTCAGTTTTCATGAATTGCTGTTTGCAGAAGCTGCTCAAAAGGAACGGGAAATGAAGGAGGAGGAGACTGGGCCTTAGTATCTTTTTAGCTGCATAATGAAGGTTGTTTTCTCTCTATAACAATAAAATTTGGGAGCATAAAGTTCCTTTTATTTTAATAGAAACTGGATCTGCTTTATTCTTGCCTCTCTCTACTCTCACACTAGTTGCCTATATCTGCAAGCATTCTCCGTCCTCTGAATGGGGTCACGTCCTCTAGTTCATCCCTTTCCCCAAGGACCAAGAGTCACAGTTGTTGTGGGGTTTTATTTTGGTCCCTCTTCCTCCAGTTCATTTTTTTATTTTGTTTTTTAATACCTTTCCCCGTGTGTGTGTGTGTGTGTGTGTGTGTGTGTGTGTGTGTGTGTGTGTACATTCACGTGTAAGTACACAAATACCATAGTATGAATGTGACAACTTCCAGGAGTCAGTCATTTCTTTCCTTTCACCTTGAGTTCTGAGGATCAAACTCTTAGGTCCTCAGTCTGCACATCAAGTGCTTTCATCCCTGATTTATAGTTTGACAAACACCCATAGTCGTGTAACTGTCACAACGTAAATATATATTTTACCTCACCCCCCAAAATTCCCTCAAACAACCCTCTTCCTTACGTCCAGTCCTTATGCAACTTTTCATCTGTTTTTTGTCTCTTATAACTCTGCCTTTTCTAAAATGTGATTTAAAAAAATCATAACAATATACAGCTTTTGAGTCTGGCTTCTTTCATATGTTATAATGCATTTGAGATTTATCCATGTTGCTACTTTTATCAGTGATTCTTTCTGTTATTGCCAAGCTTTGTATAGCTATACCACAGTTTGTTTATCCATTTACCAGTTAGTGACCATTTAGGCTGTTTGTAGTTTTTGGTAATCTTGGATACAACTGTTAGGTATTTATGAGTAGGTTTTTATGTGGATTTGTTTTCATTTCTCTTGAATGATTACCTAACAATGGAATGGATGGTTAGTGGAAGTATAACTGTTAAGCTCCTTTCCAGAATGGCTGGACCATTCTATATCCCCACATCAGTGTAGTTCTGCATCCTTATCAGGACTTGGCACTATGAAGTTATTTGGAAGATTGTTTTTGTTTTGTTTTTCTTCAAGTCATTGTGATAAGTCTCTCATACATGGTTTTAATTTGCATTTCTCTCCTGGCTAAGGATGTTGAGCATTGTTTCATATGTTTATTTGCTGTTTGTATGTCTCTTTTGCTGAAATATCTGGTTACATCTTTTTCAGATTTTAATAGTAGATTGTTGGTGGTTTGTGTTAGTGACACACACTTGTAATCTCAGTACTTGGGAGGTAGAGGCAGGAAGATCAGGAGTTCAAGGCCCTTGATTTGTTTACTAAGTCTATTTTGAGGCATGGTCTCATGTAGCTGAGGCTGGCTGGGAACTTACAGTGTAGTCAAGGATGACCTTGAATTTCTGATCATTTTGCCTCTACTTCCCAAGTGCTAGAACTACAGGCATGTACCACCATGTCTGATATATGCAGTGCTGGGGATCATGTCCAGAGCTTCCTTCTTGCCAGGCAAGTGTTTGACAAAGTAGCTATAAACCCAGCCCTCTTACTGATTTTTAAAATGTCTTTATATATTATGGGATAAGGTCTTTTGTCAGAAAAATATGTATTGGAAATATTTTCTCTCATGCTATGGCATGTACTTCAGAGACTGGACTGACTAAATCCTGAGACCTAGAGGCTCCAGGCTCTTGGTAGAGGAAAGTAAGGAGATCAATTGAGACCTGAGTCAGCAGAAATGTGCAAGGTGCACCTCTTTTGAAGGTGTTTATTTAAAATTTGAAGCGGGGAAGAGAGAGTGTAGATGGAATTCTATTTCCTATTTCCTGTACTACTACTATTGTTGGTTCTGGGCTTTACCTTGAACTTGGCTTGGTTGTCATCAACTCCAGACAGGCAGGTCAAGAAAACAGAATAAGCAGGCTTCTTGTCTGAGTATGTCCCAGAGTGAAGTTGTTTATGATTGTAGTCACTCCTCAGTCCTGAAGTGACACCTCCGAGGAGCCACCTGCCTCAAGATCTGGACTCTGAAATGAACATGGGCTGAGTCAGTCAGTGCTCTCTGCCACATGGGCTTCTGCAGGAGAACAAGTGGCAGCGGTAGATAGTCCCCTTGGGCAGTGAAATCCAGTTCTCGGAGTGTACACCAAACGTGATGGGGTATTTACCAGGGGTCTTTTCATGGTCCTTGGAATTCTTTCTACAGAGCAGCCCACTGTGTAAGGTAAGGCATAGAAGACATGTTCTGCCCATCGGATAAAAGTAAGGAGAAGGCGCAATGTGGAATTTTGCTGCTTCTGTGTTTGTCCAGGCCGGTCTCGAACTCATGCTCCTCTCACCTTAGCTGCCGGAGGGTTATAGGTGTGTGCCATCACTCCAAGTGAGGCCTGTCACTTTTTAATTGCTGCTCTCTGTTGAGGGAGTTTTCTCAAACAGCATTTGCCTCTGACTAGACATCAGCAGAATTTCTTTTCCTTTCTGTGTGTGTGGATCACTGACACTGCCTGCTGTGGTCAGAGAAGGCCTGCTAAGTACCAGAAGATGTCCATTTCTCCAGGATAATGTTGTCTGGTCAAGGCTTTCTGGCCTCTGACCCCAGTAGAAATGATGTATACAGAGAAGAATTTCTGACCCTTTACTAATCTGAGTTATTTAGAATGCCTTTTAGTAAACAAGCATCAGCTTTTAGGCAGCTCTGAACCGCCTGTATCTTGTTTTGAAGGTATAATTTTCTCTTTTTACTAAGGACAAGTAAATTCAGCTGACAAAAAAAAACCCTGCAATGTGGAGTAAACACCTCAGCCTAAAATACAGAGGGGGGGTTAAAAAACGGTTCTGCAGTAAATCTGCAGATGTGGAATCCGAGGGAAATGATCCCATCTGGAAAACCCTACCAGGGGTGCAGTGGCTGGTTTGTGGAGCAATGCAGATTGAGGAGTGAAAAAACAAAAAACTGTAGTCTTGAAAGATGACAGGCTCATTAATTGATGTCCATTTCAGCTGGTGCTGTGCCAGCTTATATTGGCTCCAGTCCAGCGTTCCTGTAATTTGGGAGCCAGGTGTGAAGCATTTTTGTTCTATCTTGTTCCCCAGCATCTACAGAAGCCTTACACACCTCACTTGAGGGAGCCAGCCCTCTGTAGGAAACACATGTACAGGTAGAAGTGGAAGGCAAATGTCATGATGGATTATGGATAGTAAAAGCTATCTTTCACACTCAGTGAGATCTGGGCTTGAGAGTTGAGGGAAACTTAAAATGGCTTCAGAATAATTATCCTAATTAGATCATTCATTCATTCATTCATTCATTCATTCATTCATAATCTCTCTCTCTCTCTCTCCTCCCTCCCTCCCTCCCTCCCCATCTCTCTCTCTCTCTCTTTTGGTGGGGAGTTCGAGACAGGGTTTCTCTGTGTAGCTTTGGAGCCTGTCCTGGAACTCGCTCTATAGACCAGGATGATCTTGAACTTGCAGAGATCCTCCTGCCTCTGCCTCCTGAGTGCTGGGATTAAAGGTATGCACCACCACCGCCCAACCATTTTTTCAACCATTTTTTATCTTCTTAAAGTGTGTGTGTCCTCGTCCTCTTGTTCTGTGCCACGTGTGTGGGTGCCCACAGATGCCAGAAGAGGGCATCAGATCCCCCGGAGCTGGAGTTAGATCTTGTTTTGAGCCTCCTGACATGAAAGCTAGAAATGGAACTTGGGTCCTCTGCAAAAACATTACACATTCTTAACCTCTCAGCCACCCTTTTTTAAAAACATATCTTACTAGACAAACAAGAAAACATCTTTTGGACTGGAGAGATGGCTCAGCGCTGGCTGTTCTTTCAGAGGTCCTGGGTTCAATTCCCAGCAACTACATGGTGCCTCACAACCATCTGTAATGAGATCTGGTGCCCTCTTCTGGCATGCAGGCAGACCTGCAGGCAGAACATTGTATACATAATAAATATATCTTTTTAAAAAAAATGTTTCATGATTTGCCTTTACCTGATTCAGGGAACAGCATATAAAGTACAATGTAAATAATGGCTCAAGATAGCCATCAGAATTGTAGCTAATCACTTCCACTGTGGCATTTAAAGACTACAGTAATATAAGCAGCTGAGAGATTAACTACCAGCCCCGAGTGGAGTTTCTGTTTATTTTGAGGGTAGTATGGCTTTTTTCTTTGTTTTCTTTTCCTTTTCTCTTTCTTCCTTTTTGTTGTTGTGTGTATGTGCATGTGTTCGTGCTTGCACTCATGCAGAGGCCGGAAGTCAACTAGTGTGCTGTTCACCTTATTTTTTGAGACAAGATCTCTTACTGGGACCTGGGGCTATGCTCTCTGGCCAACAAACTCCAGGGATCCGCCTTTCTACCTCCCCAGAGTGGCGAGCTTTTTACAAACTAAGCCATCTCCCTATCCTCATGAATATATAAATATTTCGAGATATGAATAAGCACATTAGCATTCATTAAGCAATATCCATCCAACACTTTGATATTAGACCTTTAGTACAATAGTAGGCCAAAGAAGACATTCCTCCCAAGATCCAATCTATATCTTTCCTAGACTTCAAACTAAACTAAACATTAAAGACCAGGGAGTTCATGCCAGGTGAGATGACATACACCTTGAGTCTCAGCACTCAGGAGGCAGAAGCAGGTATATCTCCGTGAGTGTAAAGCCATCTGGTCTGTATGAATTCCACAGTGAGACCCTGTCTCAAAAAAAAAAAAAAAAAAAAAAAGGCAGGCAGTTCTGCCATTGGACACAAAGCATGACTGGGTTGTCTCTGTGAGAACATTAAAACCAAGTAGACATAGTGCTAAATGTTGGCCATTGATGTTTTACCATTGACATATTTTTATATAAGAGCATTTTTAGTCATCCAGAGGTGAGAGCTCTGGCTCCTGTAGGGTTTCTATAACCTGACAACAGAAGGAGCCCTTTATGGTTCCTCCCTTAATTCTGGGTCTTATGTAAATAGAGCTGACTTTTGACACTGTGATTCAGACCACAGTGTCCAGGAGAGCCCAGAAGCCTGCCTAGGTTACTTCTTCAAATGTCCCAGGCTCACAGGGAAGCCCTTGTTCATTGATAGCCTTTTTTTTTTTAAATCAATATCAAAGCTGTGAAGTGCCTATACCAAGACAGTTCAAGAGGCTAAGGACCTAGAAAGAAAATTTTCCTCTAAATTATTCTAATTTTTCTTTTTTTCCATTTTTTGAGACAGAGTCTCACCATGTAACCTTTGCTGGCCTGGAACTTTCTATGTAGATCAGGCTGGCCCAGAATTCATAGATATCCTCTTGCCTTTGGCTCTTTCTTTAGTGCTGGGATTAAATGCATGTGCCACCACATCTGGCTAGTCTAGTTCTTCAAAGTATGTTCTTCTTTTTCTTTTATTGTGGCAAAACATATATAACATTAAATGTAACATCTTAACTTCTTAAAACACACAGCTCTGTGGCATTAAGTACATTCATATTATTATACAGCCATCACCGTCATCCATCTCCAGGACCTTTTCATCTTTTCCAATTGCATCTCTACCCATTCCTCCTTCTCTTAGCTCCCTGCCCTTGGAAACTACCATTCTATTTTCTCCCTCCTTGAATCTGACTATGCTTTGAACTCTGTA
This sequence comes from Onychomys torridus, assembly GCF_903995425.1. NCBI lineage: Eukaryota > Metazoa > Chordata > Mammalia > Rodentia > Cricetidae > Onychomys > Onychomys torridus. The sequence continues at coordinate 63,300,745 of NC_050450.1, forward strand.
TTTCTCTTTTTGTGAGTGACTTATTTCACTTAGTATAATGCCTTCAGGGTTAATCCTTAATGGGAAACGTGTCAGAATTTCTTTCATTTTTAAGACAGAATAATATTTCATTGTAGGTATATATAACACTTTGTTTAGCTATTCATCTGTTTATTGTTACAGGTTTAGTTTTTTTAAATGTATATGAGTATTCTGCCTACATGTATGTATGTGCACCACATATGTGCCTGGTACCCATGGAGATCAGAAGATCATTGGATCCCCCTGGAACCAAAATTAAGGATGGTTGTGAGCTGTCATGTAGGTGCTGGGAACAGAACCCCAGGTCTGTTTATATTTTGATTTTGTTTAATAATACTTTACTAATAAATGTGATGATTCTGGTTTACTCCTTGTAGTTTTTGTTGTTGTTGTTGTTGTTGTTTGTGTATGCATCATTGGTTTTATTTGTTATTGTTGTTGTTTTGAGAAAGGGTCTCACATTGTGTAGCCCTGGCTATACTGCAACTCTCCTATGCAGAGCAGGCCAGCCTCAGACTCAGAAAAATCTTCCTGCCTCACCTTCCCAAGTACAGGATTGAAGAAGTGCACCACCACACCCAGATCACGGTAGTTCTAACTTTTTAAAGCATCTTTTCATGTATTTATTCATTACATATGTTTTTTTAAATGTGTTTTCTGTGAAATAACAGGACCTAGCACATGGTAATTAAGTGCTCTCCTACAAAGCTCTACCCCTAGTCCTTTGTTTAATACATCTGAGGCTAGAGAAAGAACTCAGCAGTTAGGAGCAATTACTCTTCTTGCAGAGAACCAATTGTTCCCAGCACCCATGTAAGGTGGCTTACAACCACCTGTAACCTCAGCTCTAGAGTATTTGACACCCTCTTCCAGCCTCTTTGGGCACCTGTATACTCATGCACATAAACACACACATACATACACACACACACACACACACACACACACACACACACACACTAAAATAAAATAAGTCTTAAAAAAAAAAGACTATTTCTGCTTTCTCTGTTAATTTGCCTGGGACTGTCAGAGAATTCCACCCCCACCCCCCCCCCCCACCCCATCCCCAAGGTAAATATGGCTTTCAATCTACCTCTACTATAGGCAACTTGTGTGGCTTTAGGCAATTCATATAACCTCCCTGGATTCCTTTATCTTTTTTCAATAAAACAAGAAAAGCTATAATGGTCCTACCCAACTCAAATAGCTTTCTGTACAGATAAAAGGAGATCAGGCTTGTGAAAATACCTTGTAAACATTTATGAAAATGCTATATAGATAGTATCATTCTGGCTCTTTAAGTCCACTCTCGGTAGAATACTTTATCAGACCTGACAGCAAGGCTTCTTTGGTAGGTGAGGGGAGCAGAGCACAGCTGATCTACTTCTTCCTATCTCTTCATCTCCCAGCATAGGGTTGTCTCCTCTGAACTCAGTCAAGGGTCAAATCCTTGACATGGTTTTCCGCTGCAGTATGACCACAAAGTCAGAGCAGCTTTGTTTAGAGGTGTAGATGGCGTGGATTTGCACATGAAGTAAAATAGTTTATATTTACTGTGTGCCAGGCACCATGTTCAAGCTTTTCACATACTTCACCAGGTTTCACTGACATGGAACTTGGTTGATTTGGAACTGTGTGCTCCAGCACACGTTGTTTTTCTTAGTTATATAATTTAGACTCATTGTGCTGCTGTTTCTTTGTATCAGAAAAAATATTTAGGGAAGGAGGGATAAATTTCACTTTATCGTTGAGATTTCAGTTCTTTCTCATATCAAACATAATGTGCTGGGGGCTTTTTGAGGGGTCGGTTTGTTATTGCTTGTTTGTTTGTTTGTTTGTTTGTTTTGGGTTGGTTTGCTTTTTGTTTTATTTTGGTTGGCTTTTGAGTTTTCGAGACAGGCTCTCATAGACCACATTGGCCATTTATGAGCTGATGCTTGTCCTGAACCTACTTAACAAGTACTTGGATTGCCAGCATCTACCACCGTGCCTGGCTCAGCAGTATTCCCAGTGTAGTTTTGCTTCCCAGATGATCTCAGTGCGCATGGCCCATGTTTGGAACTAGAGAAGTGCTGTTAGGTAAACTTGGGTGCCGCCACCCAAGGAGAAAACAGGGTTTTCCTTTGCATTTTATTTATTTCAACATAAATTTTAGTTTTTATGTGTTATTTATGTGTGTATGAGAGTGGGGGCATGTACATTAGGGGTCAGAGGATGACTTTTAGGAATCAGTTCTCCCCTTCTGCTTCCGTTAATGAGCGGCATACTGACCTGTGAACTTGTAGGGTTCCCCTGTCTCTGCCTCCCACTGCACATATGAACTGGGGTGATAGCACCAAAGCTCACTTAGTGGCCTTTGCCTGCTGAGCCATCTCCCAGCCCCTTTTTCCTCTGCAGCATAGTTCATTGGCTTTACTGGGTTAGTTTGAAGTGGGATGCTTAATTTTGCAAAACTACAAAGGTCTTTTTACTTATTTTTTTTTCTTTTACTTTGACCTGACTTTTTCTAAAAGCTTATTTATGGAAACACATGAGAACCCTCCAGTTTTCTTGGCTTATGGGCCTATTTTAAGGTGATAATAGTAATGGTAGTAATAAAAATAGCAACTATGAAATTATGTCTTCACTATGTTCCACCTTCAGTCTAAAACACTTTGATGAATCTTTTCTCTCTGCTTTTCTAGTTTGTTTTCAGACAAGATCTTACTGTGTATCCTAGATGGCCTCAAACTCATAAACCCTCTGCCTTAGCCTCCTTTTTATCAGTGGTGCTGGAGCCTCATAATGCTAAATGCACAGGTTTGCTCTACTGCTGGGCTGTACCCTTAGCCCAGATTGTTTCCCTTTGTCTTCACGATAGCCTGGGAAGACGTGACATCACTCTCTCTGTTCATGGAATAAGGAAACCAAGCTTATAAGATGACTTGTGCAGATTACACTTCTACTGAGGAGCAGTGTTGGAATTTACATACAGGCCTAACTGACCCACACTCTATAACCTAATCCCCCAGCTTTTTTATTGTTGTTTGGGGGCTTTGGGGGGGGGGTGTCTTATTTTGTTTTGTTTGTTTTATTTTGGTTTTTTGAGACAGGGTCTCACTTGTAGACCAGGCTGGCCTCGAACTCACAGAGATCTACTTACCTCTGCCTCTGGTGTATTAGGTTTAAAGGTCTATGCCACCACACCCTACTCTAGTTCCCCATGTTTACTTGAGGAGTTTAAGATACAAAGAGCTTAGTGGTGTCTTTCACCTTTGCTACTATGGTAGGATTAGATACTTTAAAGGGGCCTCTTTATTTAACATAACTGAAATGCTGACTATAACGTCTTGCTTCCTGAACTGGTATAATAAGAATCTACAGATTCTGTTTTGTTCTCTCTCTCTCTCTCTCTCTCTCTCTCTCTCTCTCTCTCAATCTTAAAGATTTATTTATTTATTATGTATACAGTGTTCTGCCTGCATGTATGCTTGCATGCCAGAAGAGGACACCAGATGGTTGTGAGCCACCATGTGGTTGCTGGGAATTGAACAAGGACCTCTGGAAGATCAGTCAATGCTCTTAACCTCTGAGCCATCTCCCAGCCCCCTGTTTTGTTTTAAGACAAAAGTGGGCTTGGGATTCACTATTTAGCCCACACTGGGCTTGAACTCATGATAATTCTCTTGCCTCAAATTGTAGAGTGCTGGGATTAGAGGAGTGAGCCACCAAGTTCAGCTTTAGATCCTAAAAACTAAAAATAAGAAAAGTGAGTGCCCAAGTGAGCTGGTAATTTCTGTCAAATGTTGGCAACCTGGAGCTTTCACTTGAAAAGCTTTCTTGGGGTGAGTTCCACGCCAGCCTGGTCTACAAAGCAAGTTCCAGGCCAACCAGGGCTGCTGAGAGAAAGCCTGAGGGGCGGGGTTCATCCTTTTAAAGTATACAGTTCAATCATTTCTGTACACTCATGAAGCAGTACAACCACCACTAATTTTACTGTTTTGTTTTGCTTTTTAATCACTTCAAAGAAAATGTATCCTTTGCTACTGCCTTGTCTCTCCTAACCACTGACTTACGTTCAGTCTCCAAAGACTTGCCTATTCTGATGGATTGCATAAGCATGTGCTCGCTCTCTCTCTCTCCCCATCCCCCTCTTCCTCTTTCTCTTCCTCCTTCCTTCCCTCCTGAGTAGGTCTCATGTAACCCATGCTGGCCTCAAACTCTTAGTGTACAAAGGATGATCTTGAATTTCTTACTCCCTTGCCTCTACCTCTCAGGATTGCAGGAATAAGCTACTATGCCCAGTTCACGCAGTGCTCGGGGGTGGGGGTGGGGGGGTAAATTGAGACCTTCAAGCATGCTAGGCCAGCAGTCTACCAACTGACTATAAGCCCTAGCCTTCTTCTGGATATTTCATGTGAATGGAATCATATTGTTATATTGCCTTTTGTAGTTTCTGTCATTGTGATGTTTTCAAGGTTCATTATGTAGTGATATGTATCAAAATTCTATTCCAATCCAGGCAGTGATGGCACACACACACTTTTAATCCCAGCATTTGGAAGGCAGAGACAGGCAGATGTCTGTGAGTTCAAGGTCAGCCTAATCTACAGAGCTAGTTCCAGGACAGCCAAGGCTGTTATATAGTAAAACCCTGTCTTGAAAACAACAACAACAAAATAATCTATTACATTCTATGGTTGAATAGGCCATGGTATGGAAATTCCATGTCTTGATTGTTCATGAGTTGATGGACATTTGAGTTACTTTTACTTTTTGTTGCTGAACTGGGCGATGGTGGCGCATGCCATTAATCCCAGCACTTGGGAGGCAGAGGCAGGCGAATCTCTGTGAGTTTAAGGCCAGCCTGGTCTACAAAGCAACTTCCAGGAAAGGCTCCAAAGCTACACAGAAAAACACTGTCTCAAAAAAACCAAAAAAAAAAAAAAAAACAGCGGGGGCGGGTTGGGGCTGGAGAGATGGCTCAGTGGTTAAGAACACTGATAGTTCTTCCAGAGATCCTGAGTTCAATTCCCAGCAACCACATGGTGCCTCACAACCATCTGTAATGAGATCTGGCGCCCTCTTCTGGCCTGCAGGTATACATGCAGGCAGAGTACTGTATGCATAATAAAATAAATCTTTTTAAAAAATGCTGTAAACACTTAATTACAAGTTTTTGTGTAGACATTGTTTTTTTGTTTGTTTGTTTGGGTACATATCTAAAAGTGAAAATGTTTGGTCATATGAAAACCTTGTGTTTAACTTCTAGACGAGACTGTTTACCAAAGCAGCTGTGAAATTTTATATTCTTGTTAGGAACAATTAAGTAGGGTTAAATTATTCCATATATTTACCAACACTTGTTGTCACATACCATTTTGATTATAGCTATCCATGTACAAGTGAACTGGTGTCTCATTGTGTGTGTGTTTTTTTATTTATTTGTTTGTTTTTGAGGCAGGGTTTCTCTGTGTAACAGTCTGGCTGTCCTGGATTCACCTGCCTCTGCCTTCCAAGTGCTGGGATTAAAGGCATGCGTCACCACTGCCCAGGCTGCGTTTGTCTGTTTTTATTTTTCTAAAGATTTATTTATTTATTATATATACAGCATTCTGCATGTTTTGCCTGCAGGCCAGAAGAGGGCATCAGATCTCATTATAGATGGTTGTGAGCCACCATGAGGTTGCTGGGAATTGAACTCAGGACCTTTGAAAGAACAGCCAGTGCTCTTAACCGCTGAGCCATCTCTCCAGTCCATGTTTTTTTAATAAAGAGATTTATTTTTCATGTTTTGCCTATATGTATGTCTGTGTACCACATATTTGTAGTGACTGTGAAGGCTAGATGAGGATGTCAGATCCCTGGAACTGAAATTACAGATGGTTATGAGCTGCCATTAGCATGCTGGGAACTAAACCTGGATCCTCTACCAGAGTAACAAGTGTTCTTAACCACTTGAGCATCTCTCCAGCCCCTCGTTTTTGTTTTATTTCACGTGTGGACACTTTGCCTGCATGTATGTCTGTGCACCACATGTGTGCCTGGTGCCTGTGGAGGCTGGAATAGTGTATTTGATTATTTGATACTAGAATTACAGACAGTTGCAAACCATGATGTAGGTGCTGGAAATTAAACCCAAGTCCTCTGGAAAAAGAGCCAGTGTTCTTTGCTACTGATACATTTCTCTGACTACCTTCCTCTGTTGTGATTTTGACTTGCATTTCTCAACAATTAATGATCAGCATCTTTTCATGTGCTTACTGGCTATTTGGTTTTGATTTTTTGAGTCAGCGTCTCTCTGAAGTCTTGGCTGCTCTGGAATTTGAATATAGTCCAGGCTAGCCTCTATCTAATAACCTCTGTTTCCCCAGTGCTGGGGGAGGGGGTCGGATTAAAGGTATGTACCACCACGCCTAGCCCCTTCCTAGCTATATATCTTCATTAGAGAATTCTCTTCATTATAGTTTCTTTCTTATGTTTCTTATTAGAATTATATATATATATATATATATATATGTATGTATGTATTATTATGACTTTTGCATACATGTGTGATCATCTTCACACCCATTATCTTTTCTTGGCCCTTCCTGTTCCTGCTGATCCTCTTTCTCCTCCCAGTTTGTCTCCCTTCTACTTTTTGTATTTTGGGTGTTTTTGTTTTGTTTTGTTTTGTTTGAGACAGAGTCTCACTGTGTAGCCTTGGCTGTCCTGGAACTCACTATATAGACCAGAAGACTAGACTGGCCTGAAACACAGAGATCCACCTGTGTTTGCTTCTTTGAGTGCTGAGATTTAAGGTGTGTGCTACCACATCTGGCATCATGTTCTGGCGAGGAGATTGTTTGTTCATTTTTTTAATGACAAAATGAGTTTGGTTAGGGTTGCTTATAGGAAAATAGGTGAGAGATTATTTACAGGAACATGGGCACCTTAGCCCTGAGTAAAATAATCTCTCCCTCGCAGACTAACCATTAACTGGTTAACCATGAACAAATCACCAGGAGGAGGTGTTGATAGGTAATCACAGCTGTCTGCCCAAAAGACAGCATTCCCCAGCACTCCACCCTTTCCTCCAACTACACACACACACACACACACACACACACACACAAATACACACATACACACCGAATGTCCCCTGAGTCTTGGTGGAAATGTATGTGATGACACTGTCCCATTTTAGGCTGAGCACTTACTAGTCACTGTTGACACTTTGATTAGTTAATCTATGGACCTAAGCATAAACATTTAGAAGGCAATTTGGTGGGCAAATTACATCTGTTTAACAAAATAATAGCAGTAGCTTCCCCCATTAAGTCTTATGACTTTCCCAGCCACAGGCTTTTGACTGAGTCTACACACCAGCTTTGCATTCCCTCCTGTGAAGTGGATCCCAAATCCAGTCAGAGAGCAGTTGATCACCCTAGAACAGACTTAAAATTGTTGCATCAGTGGACATTTGCCTGACTGATCAGTACTTTATTGTGCAGGGTCCACAGCTGAGTAAGACTGTTGATGACCGTTTTTGGCAGTCTGCATAGTGCCTTCTAGCACTGAGGGCTAGTCATCAGAGAGGAAGCTTGTAGCCGAATTTCAGTTGAATCTATGCCCTGTGAACAGACCATGTGGGGGTTTTCACCAGTAGGTCCTACCATGTAGGTCTTGTAGGCAACCAACAGCACTGGCAGTTGCATGGATTACATGCATTGTTTTGGGGACCTTAGAGACCTCCTTGTTTGCCTGCTTGTTTGTGGGCTTTTTGTTGTTGTTTTATAAGGTCAAAAGTTTGACTGGTCTCAGACTTGAAATTCTCCTGATTCAGCCTTCCAAGCAGATTGTAGGCATAAATTGCCACACCCGGATGAAGTTGTAAACTTTGATAAAGTCCATTAATCTCTTTTCCTTTTGTTACTTGTGCTTTTGCATTCTGAAGGCATTTAAAACAAAGCAGGAAGATTTATCCTCACTAACCATCCTGGCCTGGGGTTGTAGCTTAATTATAGAATGTTTGTCTAGCATGCAAGTCTTTCCCTGGGTTCAATCCCTCCTATTAGTGGAAATACCTTAGGTAGGGGAAGTTCCTTCTACCCAAAGAACACATTTCAAGGAAGCTGTACCATTGCAAAGGAAATTGTACACATAATCATAATTATAAAATTGGGTTCAGTTCATTAGTAGAGTTGAGAGGCCTGCTTTGCTCTTCCTGCCTTGTTTTTGGTTTTGATTTTGTTTGTTTGTTTGTTTGTTTGTTTGTGAAACATATCTCTCTACTATGTTCCCCTGGCCGTCTTGGAACTCAATATGTAGACCAGGCTGGCCTCAAACTCTGTCTCCTGAGTGCTGGGATCAAAGATGAGCACCACCCTTAGCATGTGCTCAGATGGCTTCCTTTTTTAAAAGATTTATTTATTTATTATATATAGTGTTCTGCCTGCATGTATGCTTTCACACCAGAAGAGGGCACCAGATCTCATTACAGACGGTTGTGAACCACCATGTGTTTGCTGGGAATTGAACTCTAGACCTCTGGAAGAGCAGCCAGTGCTCTTAACCTCTGAGCCATCTCTCCAACCCCCTCAGATAGCTTCTTGACCAGTACTGTGAGGTAGAACTTTCTGTGGCAAAGGAACCATTTTATTCCTACATTATTCCATATGGCAGCCATTAGTGACTGTAACAGCTGAATACTAGATAGAAGTATGGCTAATAAAACTGAGAAACAAAAACAATTTGTCTAAATCTTTTTTTTTTGAAACAAGCATATACACACACACATACTCATATATGTATAATTTATTTATTCTTATTTTATGTGCACTGGTATTTTGCCTGCATGTGCATACATCTTTGTGAGGGTGTCAGATCCCCTGGAACTGGAATTACAGACAGTTGTGAACTGCAATGTTGGTGCTGGGAATTGAACCTGGGTCCTCTGGAAGAGCAGTTGGTGCTTTTAACTGCTAAGCCGTCTCTTCAGCCCCTACAATCAAATTTTAACACCAAGATCCTAGATCATTCTCTTGGCCCGATTCCCAATTCCTCTGTATCTCTTTTTTTCATGGTGTACCACCGGTACCACCTGATTCCCCTGAGAACTCATTCTGTTTTAGACTCTGTCACACTCCTATGAATCAGAAAGTTTGGGCCCTGGAGCCCAGCAGTCTGGTTTAACAAACTCCTCTGATGATCCCAGTGTCCTGACTCTCGAAAGTCAATTCAAGTGTCTTCCAACCTTCTGCTAAAAATCATACTCAGGCATGGAATGACATGCCTGGGTTTTACCTGAAGTCACTTGAAAACAAACTGACTTCATAGTATATGTGATTACAGAGGATTTTAAGAAAAATAAAGTGCCAGGGCCAATGAGATGACTGAGCAGGTAAAGGCACTTATAGTAACTCTGAGGACAGGAATTTGATCCCCAGGACTCATATAATTGAGGAAGAGAGCCTACTCATACACGATGTCCCCTGGCCTCTCCATGGATGCTTGGCACACACCATACACACATAAATAGATAGGAGGGAGGGAGGGAGGTAGAGTTTTAAAAAAACACACAATTAAGGGCACCATTACACTAAATGTTGGGCATAGCCCTACAGTGTTTGAATTAGAACTCTTGATCAATTCCCAGTCTGGTATTCTTCCCTGTATCTGCATGTTTGTGAAATAAGCTCTGCTGGGTTTTTTGCTTTTTGGTTGGTTGGTTTGGTGTCTCCTAGAAGAGAAAAGTCTGCTTCTGTGGCATGTGTTCCACCCTTTAGAGGGGGGCCACCCCACCTGTTCTCTCACTACCTCATTTTACTAGGGTGCTGCTTTCGGCAAGCTCAGTAAGCAGCTTGAGAGTACTTCCTCCTTTTTAGGGTTTAGCAGACTTCACGTGTGTAATATGACTTTTGTCCTTTCTTCTTGTAATATGATTTTGTCCTCTTCTGCTTGAAACCTAGAAGAGAAGTTGGCTTGCTCTTTCCCTGGCCTTGAGCCAGATGTCATAACTTCAGGCAGTGCCACGCTACATATCTCCAGCAGTTTGAAATGGAGAACAGAGTTAGAGATAAGATCAGCAGCTTTAGGTGATGGCATTGTTTCAAATAAACCATGCATGACCCAAAGCTTCCACTTCAAATGGGGAATGAAATTGCTTCATCCTTTGACAGCTTGCTCCATGAAAGAAATTTATCTTCACTTAATTGCTTTAGATCCCAGAAGGCTTCATACAGTAATTTCTAGGAGATAATTATATCAAATTTTAAAAATATGTGTCTGTGGACATGAATTTGCAACTGCTATGGACAGAGAGGCTGGAGGGCACCAAAGGCCCTGTTGAACTTGCTCATAGGCTTCCGTTCTCATTCTGGGAATCCCCTTGGGTCCTAGACCACTTACTCCCAGAATTTGCTGGTTAAGATGATGGGTCAGTGGTATAGCCTTGTGTGGCTAGGGTTAAAGCATCTGGTCTACTACTCTTGTAATTGGGGTAGCATTTTGCTCAGATTCCTGAAGTAGTGAGGCTAGCTGGCTGGCTGGCTGGCTGTCTTCCGGCTGCATGTCTTCATCTAGTCTGGCTGGGCACAGTTTGCCTGCACTGTGGGCCAGAGCCACTGGGGGTTCCAGTCAGTGGCAGCTGAAAAGCAGCAAATTTGTTGATTTTAAAACATGACTATTTAGATGTCTGGGATAAACTTCCTGTAGATGGGGACAAGCTCCCTAATCTAGGCATGTTTGAATTTCTAGTTCTTGTCTCCTTGGCCTTTGTATTTAAAAGCATCTAAACTTTCATTCTGTTGTTTTTATTCATCTCAACCACTGTGAGCCTCTACTTGTCTTAGTCTCTTCTGAGATCCCATGTTTTTAATTTTACCTGTTGTGGTAGAACATCTTTACCAGGAATGAACAGAGAGCTCCCTGAGACTTGGAATTGACATCCTCAGTGTCTGGTGTCGTGGATTGCTCATGAAAGCATGTAAGTGAAAAGTAATGAAGTGTAGTTCAGTGTCATAGTTTACAGACATTCCTATAGACATTGGAGAGCTGACTCAGAGATAAGGGTTTTTTCTATTCTCCATTAGAATCAGTAATACCCAAGCCAGTGTGCAGTGGGGTTCTGCCAAAATTCATCACAGTGATCAGACCAGCAAGAGACCCTGTAAAGCTTAAGACAGTTTCTGCTAGAGTCTATCCAGATTAAATTCCTTGGTATTTTAAGCTCACAGGGGTCATTCTTTAAGGTGTTCTTTAGCCCTCCTTTCTCAATCAGGCTTGCTCACAGGCCATGGCTCAGTCAGAGGAGGAATGTTGCCTTTTCTTTTAAACTCTTACCCAAGAAACATGACAGCTGTACTGAGTAAGCCTATTTGCATTTGAAAAGGTCATACTAATATGCCTTTGGGGAAATCTGTAACAAGTGCTGTCACATCATTTCATGGAGTCACATCAAGGGTCTTTGAAGGAATTACACTTTTGCTCACATCTAAAACATAAGCACCCAAATGATAGCCTAGAGAGCCATCAGGTCATGGTGTTTGTTCTAGGTATGTCCTTTGACCTCATCTGAAGTAGTTTTTATCTTGCCCACCAGTCTGTAAGTCTGAGATAGAAAACTAAAAGAAGTTGCCCAACCAGGAATTATGGTATATGCCAATAATCCCAGTACTTGGGAGGTGGAAGCAATAATATTATGAGTTCAGGTCCAGCCTCAAAGCTTTATGAGATCCTGTTTTAAAAAGCCCAAAGTGGTTGGGGATGGTGTTTAATGCCTGCTCCTGAGTTAAATACACAGGTTTTAGTTTAATGACCTGGCTTGTCCAAGCAGATGAAACAGAACAGTGAATTGCCCACCATGTGCCCTTCCTGGGGTTTGGCTAGCACTGCTGAGAAGTAACAGCTTCTTCCTAGGATGCAAATTACCTCCATCATTATTTTAACAAACTTCCTCAGCTTCATCGTAAACCTACTAGCTTATCTAGTTTATGGGGTGTTTATTTTATTGGTGTGTGTGTGTGTGTGTGTGTGTGTGTGTGTGTGTGTGACACACAGGGTCTCACTACAGAGCCCAGGGTGATTTAGAACTTCAGGTCCTCCTGCCTCAGCCTCCTAACTCCTGCTATTACAGTTTACAGGTGTATGTGAGCACTGTAGACTTGGTTGTTTATTTAGACAGCTTTATTTTCTATGCCCTGAAGCTCCCATGATCACTTAACACAATTCAAACCATTTCTTTTAGATTTGATTTCCCAGAAGCAGAACATGCCTGATTCCCCTCTTATTTTATTTAATTAAAAAGACTTAAACATTTACATTGGGTATATAGTACTATATCAAAAAGGATAAAATTGAATTATCCTTTATACTAGTCTACTAGAACGTAACCCCAGCATTTGGAAGGCAGGAGGATCATCCTCATTTACATAGCAAATTTGTGAGCAACCAAAAATTATGCTGGCCTTTTTCAGAGTTAAGTCATCTTTATACATTTTTCGGTGTGGTCCGTAAATCCTGTTATACCGGTGCTGTGTTAAAGGAGTAATAAGCATATGTGTCTGTTCCTTTGGAAAGAAGTACATTAGAGTCTAAGCAAGGAAAATAAACGTCAGAATTTAGGGTCACCTCAGGAATGGGCAAAGGAGCAGTTTGGCTTAGGATATTGAGAAGAAGAGAGAATAGATAGTAGTGAAGACAGACATAGAATTTGCTTCTTTCTCTGTCTGTCTCTGTCTGTCTGTCTGTCTGTCTCTGTCTCTCTTATTTTTCTAGACAGGGTCTCTCTGTGTAGCCCTGCCTGTCCTAGAACTCACTCTGTAGCCCAGGCTGGCCTGAACTCAGGGATCTGTCTGCCTCTGCCTCTCAAGTGCTGGGATTGAAAGCATGTGCCACCACCACCCTGCTTGCTCCTCTTTCTTAATGCTTACTCTGTTGCCAACTGTGAATAACCAATAATAACCATTAACTACTTTTGTTTGTTTAAAATTAATTATTCTGGGGGTGTAGCACATTGATATACCACTTGCCTAAGAAGCATAAAGGAAGCTGGGCATGGTGGTGCTCGTCTTTGATTCCAGCACTTGGGAGGCAGAGGTAGGTAGAGCCATCCTGGTCTATACAGTGAGACCCTGTCTCTCTCTCTCAAAAAAAAAAAAAAAAAAGGCATAAAGACCTGGGTTCCATCCTCAGCACCACAAGAAAACAAAACAAAAATCAAGTACAATTTAAAAATCAGTTCTTTGATCACAGTAGCCACATTTCAAGAGGTCAGTCACCACATGAATTGAAGGCCTGTGCTGTCAAGCTCAGGTATTGAACATGTCCATCATTGCCAGTTCTCTTGGGACATTGTTTTGTGATAAAAGTGCAAGGGAAAGTTTCAGTAAGGGGTCTGCAAGATGGCTCAGCAGTAACTAACAGTGCTTGCCGGCGACCCTGACAACATGAGTTTGATTTCTGGACCCCACATGGTGGAAGGAGAGAACCAACTCCTGCGAATTGTCTTCTGACCTCCGCGTGGGTCCCGTGGTGTGGTGTGTGTGTGTGTGTGTAGTCACACAAAACGTATAAATGTTTCAGTAAGACTGAAAGAACAGGTGTAGTGGCACATGCCTTTAATCCCAGCACTCGGGGGCAGAGGCAGGAGGATCTCTGTGAGTTCAAGGCCAACCTGACCTACAGAGTGAGTTCCAAGATACAGAGCAACCCTGTCTCGGAAAAAAAAAAAAAGTACACATTTCAGATCATCTTTTATAAAAGAATGAATTTTAAGTATTCTTAATCAAGTGGAGCCAGGTGGTAGTGCTGCATACCTTTGATCCCAGCTCTCAGAAGGCAGAGACAGACAGATCTCTGATTTTTGAGGCCAGCCTGGTCTACAGAGCAAGTTCCAGAATAGCCAGGGCTATATATACTGAGAAACGCTGTTTTGAAGAAAAACAACAGCAAAAGCAATCAAATGGTAAAAGGATGAGATATGTTGTTTATGTGTGTTAATTACCATAATTTGATCATTCTGGTATATGTCTATGCATATTGTACATGCATCACTGTGAGGACGTGAATGATAACTTTGTGGAGTCGTTTCTTTCCTCACTTCACATGGCTTCCAGAGAAGGAACTCAAGCCATCAAGTTTTCATAGCAAGTGCTTTTGCCCTCTGAGTCAGTTTTGTTTGTTTTTAGCTTTATGTTTATTTATGTCACCTGGGGGTAGTGCTCTGCACTTGTGTGAGCCAGTAAGGCCATGATTCACAGGGACAGCCTGCAGTGGTCAGTTCTTCCCGTCTGCTCTGTATATCCTCGGTATCGAACTAGATCCTCAGGCTCAGCAGCAAGCATCCTTACCTGATGAACCATCTCAATCCCCACTCTGGTATTTCTTAATGAAAAATAAAACTTGTTAATAATTTCATGGAGGCTATGAGGAGAGGTATGAAGAGGAGATTTGAATGACTAAAGTCCTTCACTAGGGATGAGTTAGCATCAGAGGAAGGAGACATTAAAGAGTAGAAAATGATAAACACTAAGTAAGATAAGTTATTAGTGCATTTTTCAGGATATTGGATATTCTCTTTCCAGAGTGATCAATTTCTTGATCTTCTATAAGTTTTTTTTTTTTTTTTAACTCCTTTAATTCCTAAGCCTAATACTAAATTTACCCAGGTTTTGGCCTGTTATTGCAGTATGATCTCAAATACATCTCTCTAAATGTTGATTTTTTTTTTAATCTATAAAGTGTGATAATGCCTCCTAGACTCCTAGGGTCAAATAAAATAACATAACACAACAGCAGACGTTAATGGTAAGTAGTTCAGAGGTACAGACTAAGAAGGATAGGGGCGGGTCTGGAAAAAGAGATTGTGATTGAATTCATAGTGAATGGGCAATTGGACCTTAAGACCTGGTGAGGAAGTCAGTCAGTCACAAGGACAAATCTTTGAAGGGTGTATCTTGTCCAGGCTTCTTGCTTGTCTCCTCCATCTCTGCTTCTCAGCTGCTATGAGGCAAGCAGCTAGTCTCCATGATGCTGTGCCTCACTGTATTTTGCACAATGGAGCTTGCCCACTATGTTCTGAAAACACAAGCCAGAATAAGTCTTTGCTGAAGCTGGAGAGACAGCTCTTCTGGAGGAATAATTTCAGTTCCCAGCAGCCACATGGGCTCACCTCTAGGGGATCTGATGACCTCTTCTAGTCTCCTCAGATAACTACACACATGTGGCATACATTCACACATATATACATTCACATAAATAAAAGGGGTAAAGATAAACCTGTTTTAAAAACAAATCTTTCTGTCAGGAGGTAATAGCACACGACTTTGATCCCAGCACTCAGGAGGCAGAAGCAGGAGGATCTCTGAGTTTGAGGGTCAGTCAGGTCAACAGAGTGAATTAGTTCCAGGACAGCCAGGGCTACATAGGGAAACCTTGTCTCGAACAATAAAAACAAGACAAAACAAAAAAGAAAGAAAGAAACTAGGTAATTTTTAAAGAAAAACTATTTTGGCTCACAAGTCTGGAGACCCCAGGTTAAGTGGCCACATCTAATGATAACCGTTCTTGCTGGCAAAATCCCAAAGTAGCACAAGGAGCAGGGAATATATCTTGTGTGTGCATACTGGGAGTAGGAAATTGAACACACACTCTCTCTCTCTTCCCAGGTTGGGTTGTTTTGTTTTGTTTTTTGAAATTTTTTTAATTTTCATTTTTTTAAACTAAATTTATTTTAATTTTAAAATATTTATATTTTTATTTTATATGTATGAATGCTTTTCTCACATACATATTTGTGCCCCACATGTATTCTTGGTGCCTGCAGAGGTCAGAAGAGGGTTTTAGATCTCCTGGAGCTGAAGTTATAGACACTTGTGAGCTGCCATGTGGGTACTGGGAATCTAACTAAATTCTGTGCAAGGTTAACAAATGCTTTTAACTGCTGAGCCATCTCTCTAGCCCATTATTTTTATTTTTTATATGTTTGAGTGTTCTGAGTTTATATCTGTGCACCATGTGTATACAGTGCCCAAAGAAGCCAGAAGAAAGGTGTCAAATCTCATGGGACTGGAGTTAGTGATGGTTATGAACGACCATATGAGGCCTAGGAATTGAAGCCAGATCCTCTGGAAAAGTGCATCTCTCATACATCTCTCCCTGTTCTGGAAAGCCAGCAGGATTCACTCAGGCTCTTCACGTTCAAGAGTCAGTTCTTTCCTCCCACCATGTGGCTTCTAGTGATTGAGGGCCATAAGCCTCTTTCCCCATAGAGCCATTTCAGTAGTCCATCAGACAAGAAATTTTAGGTTCTATTCACCCAGCTTTAAAATAAATAGTACATCCTAAATAAACTTAGAATTCTTTTGTGTTACTCCTGCAGGGTCCTGTTAACTGCTTTTCCTTTCCTAAAAGTAATCAATATTCCGAATTCACTACATCTGTGCATCTTATTAACATGTATATATTCATAATAAAGTATTACTTTGCATGTTTATATGTCTACTGCATACTTTTTCTTTTTCTTCTTCTTCTTTTTTTGGTTTTTGGTTTTTGTTTTTTTTGAGACAGGGTTTCTCTGTGTAGCTTTCCACCTTTCCTGGAACTCACTCTGTAGCCCAGGCTGGCCTTGAGCTCAACAGAAATCCACCTGGCTCTGCCTACCTGGCTCTGGGATTAAAGGCATGTGTTCATGTGTATCATTTCTATCCCTGATTTGTTTTGCTCTTCATACTGAATCTGACAATTTTTAGATTTGTCCATGTTTTTGTGTATAGTTCTGTGTCTTCTCACTTAGATTCACATATTATTGCCCAGTTATATGTAAGAGTATATAACAATTTGTTAATCTGTTCTTGTATAGATTATATAATTTTTTTACCATTATCAACAATACTGGAGTCTAATTTGTAATAATGTATGCATTCCTTTAAGAAAAGGGGGATTGGGAGATAGCTCAGTAAGTAAAATGTTTACTGCATATGCACAAGGGGCTGAGTTTTAATCCCTCAGAATATATGTATAAGATGGGTATGGTATATACTCCTGTAACTGTAGTACTGGGGAGGTTGAGACAAGAGGATCCCAGCCAATCCATCCTAATTGGTGGGCTCCAGGTTCTGTAAGAGATCCTGTCTCAAAAAAGAAGGTGGAGGGCCTGGAGAGAGAGCTCAGCAGCTCAAAGTTCAGGTTCAGTTGCCAGCCCCCACATGGTGGCTCCCAGTGCCAGTAACTCCAGTCTCAGTGGGCACAGTGCCCTCTTCTGATCTCTGCAGGCACCAAGCGTGTAACAGGCAAAACACCCATACATAGAAACAAACAAATAATAAGGTGGAGAGTGCTAGAAGACACATGATATGATACACACACACACACACACACACACACACACACACACACACACACAGGGGGCAGGAGATGGCTTAGCAGGTAATAGTGCTTGTTGTACAAACCTGATGACCTAGATTTTGATCCCCAGAACCCATGTAGAAGCTATAAAGAAGGAGGTGAGAGACCAATGCTCAAGTCTGTCTTCTGACACCCCCCCCCATTTACTCCATGGTACATGCATCCATATATATGAGATGTATACACACAGGCACACACTTTTTTTAAAAGAAGAGGGCCATAGTGGTGAGCACCTGTAATCCCAACTGCCTGGGGAGGCTTTGGTGAAAATATCACTAGCCAGGAATCTTAGATCAGCTTGGGAAATAGAAGTAAACAGTGACTTGGAGTAAGGAAGGAAGGGGGTGCTAAGAGAAAAAGAGGACTGCTAGGTTATAAGATTATCTCCCCATTCATTTTCCTAGCTTTCCAAAGTAACCATATACATTCGTATCTGCATATGCATAATACCTGCAAATGCAGGAGTTTCCTTGTTCTGTGTACTTTCAAAAGGGAAGGATGGTGACTCATGCTTACAATTCCAACCCTGGAAAGCCAGATCCCTGGGGTTCATTGGTCAGCCAGTCTATCCTAAGTTGAGCTACAGACCAGTGAGAGACCTTGTTTGAAAGAAATTGGAAAGTGTTCCTCAAATAGAGATTTATTAGCCCAGTGTTAGAGCACTGGCCTAACATACAAGTTCCTGGGTTTGATCCACAGTAAAGCCAGGATGAGGTTGCACACACCTTTATCCCAGCACTTGGGAGGCAGAGACAGGTGGATCTCTGTGAGTTCAAGGCCAGCCTTATTGGTGAAATTATTAAGGCCACTCCACGTAGTTAAAAGGGAGGTTTATTTTGTGGGGTAACTTACAAATGAAGGGATAGGTAACAGGGTCTGGGAAAGGTGTGGCGCAGTCCAGCAGTGTTCTCTGGAGAACTCTGCTTGGTCAACCTCCAACATCCAGGAACCAAGAACCAAGAGAGCCGGCCCATCTGGATCTCGGGTCTTCAGGGTCCTCTCTCGGCCCTGCCTTGTAGGTGTGACTATTACCGAAGACTCAATGGGCGTTGGAACTTCCAGATCAGAGCTGGAATGGCTACCTACTACACAGCCTGGTCTACAGAGTGAGTTCCAAAAAAAAAAAAAAAAAAAAAAAATTCTAGGTATACAATGCTAACCATGTATTATTAGATAATAATATCAAATGTATTTATTACATTAGTCCCTCTGTTTGAGTATGTTAGAAAATTTTCTTGAGAAGACAATTTTAATTGAAACAAGATCACTAAAATATAGTTATTGCAAATACGATTTGGTTTTGGTTTTTCGAGACAGGGTCCCTCTGGTGATCACTGGCTGATGTGGAACTCTCTTTAGAACACATAAAGATCCACCTGCCTCTGCCTCTGAAGGGCTGGGATTAAAGGTGTGCACCATCACCTCCTAGCTTTAAATTTTTATTGCATAGAAAAAACAATTACCCTAATAAGCCCAAGCTTATAATTTTATGTGTTAAAAGGGTTATGTTTATCTCTGTTCTAGACTTCATTGTTTGATCTCTTGGTTTTTGTTTGGTGGTGGTAGTAGTTGTTTGGGGATTGTTTTTGTTTGTTTTTAAGATAGAGCCTTCAGTAACCCAGGCTGGCCTTCAACTTTTTATGTGGCTAAGGATGACAGAACTGACCCTCTCAGCAGACCTAGCATTACATTGTGGAACACAATGTCTGGTTTGATTTTTTTGTTGTTTGTTTGTTTTTAAATTTTATTGTTTTAATTTTGTATATATAGATATTTTGACCGCATATATGTCCGTGTACCACATGTGTGCCTGGTTCCCTAAGATCAAAAGAGGGCTTTAGAACCCTGGATTTGGATGTGTATGTGGTTGTGAGCCATTATATAGGTGCTAAGAATCAAACCTGGGCCCTCTGGAAGGGCAGCCAGTAGTCTTAACCACTGAGCTATCTCTCCAGCACTTCCCTCCTTTTAATCACTTTGTTTTTAGATTAAAATATTACCAAGAATAAATTCAGTTTTTCATAGAACAAAAAGAAACTTAGTTTTGACTGAGGATGCCCGCTCAGTGGTAGAACGCTTGCCTAGCATGTGCAAGGCCCTGTGTCTGACCACTAGTGCCTCCAGAACTAAGGAAGTGAAAGTTTTAGTTTTGCTGGGCAGTGGTGTCGCACGCCTGTAATCCAGCACTCGGGAGGCAGAGGCATGCAGATCTCTCTGAGTTCGAGGCCAGCCTGGTCTACAGAGCTAGTTCTAGAACAGCTAGGATGGTTACAACAGAGAAATCCTGTCTTGAAAAAACAACAAAAATAATGAAGTTTCGGTTTTACCATATATATTTACACCTCTTTCATTTGAAATTATTTTGCAAACTGGATGTTCCTGCATATGGATCTGTTTCCTCATTCTCAGTTGTATTTCACTGATTAAGTGCCACCACCCTGGTTCTAAAGTCTTTGAAATTAGTAGAGCACCCAAGCAAGGTGTATACAATATATACACTTACAATCCCAGCAGTCAGGAGGCTGGGGCAAGAAAGAGGATTTTGAGTCCAGTGTCCCCTGTTTTCTTTATGTTTTATAGAAGTGGCTCTTAGCTATTTCTAGCCTCTTTTCCAAATAAAAATACTTTTTAAGTTCCATCAAAAATTGTGTCAAGATTTTGTTTGTAAAGGTACTATCTTCAAAGATTAATTTGAGAATTGCCAGTACTGAGTCTTTTGTTCCATGAACATGATATAACAGGAAACTTTGAATTTATTCAGGTCTGTTTTGATGCCGTTCAAGATGTTTTATGATCTTCATAAACCCTAGCACAGTCTTCCTCACTTTGTCTAGTTAACTACTGCTAGGGGCAGTATGAAGTCTGTTTTTCTTCCTTCTGGTCTTACATCCAACAGAACTATCTCACTCAATAGTAGTGGCTACAGTAACAGATATCTTCACCTTGTTTCTAACACCTGTAACCCAAGTACTCAGGAACTAGAGGCAAGAAGATCATGAATTTAAGGCCAGCCCAGGTCTCCAAAAGACTAATAAATGCACAGAGTGTGGAGTGGCATCATTAAGAGTGTTTTACTGCCAGCCAATGATGGTGCACAGCTCTAATCCCTGTACTCGGGAGGCAGAGGCAGAGAGGAAGAGAGAGAGGCAGAGGGGCAGAGGCGCAGAGGCTTAGGCACAGAGGCACAGAGGCAGAGGCAGGTGGATTGCTGTGAGTTCGAGGCCAGCCTAGTCTACAGAGCGAGTTCCAGGACAGCCAGGACTGTTACATAGAGGAAACCAAAAAAGAGAGAGAGAGAGAAAGAAAAAAGAAAAATGTTTTGCTGAGGTTTTTAAATCATAAATAACTAATCTAAATTTTACTAATTTGCCTTCTGTTGATAATTGGTGTTTAAAATTTAATGCTATAAGGATATGCATTAATCAATTTTTCATGAAAACTGTATCCTTCCTAAATTATCCTTTCCCCTTCTCGCCCCCCCCATCTCTATCTCACTATGTAGGCCTGGTTATCCTGGAACTCCTAACCTAAACTTACAGCAATCGAATTAGCCTGCTTTGCCTCCTGAATGAGGGGATTTAAAGCATGGTCACCTAGCTAGACTTTCAATTTTTTTTTCTGTTTTTCTTCCTATAATGCTTTTTTTTTTTTAACTTTTTAATTTCCTTGGCAAATTTTAATTATTTGGTATTGAAGCCATAGTAAATGTTTACTCCTGAACAAGAACAGTAAAAAATGATTTTTAAATGTCCTGTTAATTGCTTAATTCTGACACACTACAATCAAATATGTCACATTTTTTAAAATTTTTATCTAATATAAAATAGTGGTTTCATTATGTAATTATCATAGCAAGTTCCTTTTTTTTTTTTTTTTTTTTTTTTTTTTTGGAGCTGAGGATTGAACCCAGGGCCTTGCGCTTGCTAGGCAAGCGCTCTACCACTGAGCTAAATCCCCAACCCCGCATTATGTAATTATCATACATACATACATACATTGTTCTAATTCACCCCACTTCTTCTTTGCTCTCCTCTATCCCTTCGTTCACTCTCTTGTTAATCATCTTCCTTCTACCAGTTACATCTCTCCTACCTTTTTTTTATTATTATATTTGTGATTTAATTTTACATATCAGCCATGGGATCCCCTGTCCTCCCCACTACTGCCCCTGCCTTCCCCCCCGCCCCTCCCCTCCATTCCTGAATCCCTGGGGGATTCAGCTCAACCTGGTGGATTGAATACAGGCAGCTCCAGTCCCCTCCTTCCAGGCTGAGCAAAGTGTCCCCGCATAAGCCCCCAGGTTCCAAAGAGCCAGCTCATGCACTAAGGACAGGTCCAGGTCTCGATGCCTGGATGCCTCCCAAACAGTTCAAGCTATTCAGTTGTCTCACTTATCCAGAGGGCCTGATCCAGTTGGGGACTCCACAGCTGTTGGTTCATAATTCATGTGCTTCCATTCGTTTGGCAATTTGTCCCTGTGCTTTTCCAGTCTTGGTCTCAACAATTCACACTCTTACAGTCCCTCCTCTTTCTTGCCAATTGGATTCCTGGAGCTCCACCTGGGGCCTGTTAATGATCAAACTCAAGGCTTCATTCAAGAAGCCTGTGCTTTCCCAACCCTCCACAATAAATATATTCTTGCCCCCTGTTAAATGTGTTTTTATTTTATTAAATGTTTTTGCCTACCAGCCACTTAATCTTTTTGAACATATAATTTGGATATCAGCTATGTATGTTGTACTGTTCTGTTGTTGTTGTTGTTGTTGTTGTTGTTGTTTGTTTGTTTTGTTTTCTGAGACAAGGTTTCTCTGTGTAGCCCTGGCTCTCCTGGAACTCCGTCTGTAGACCAGGCTGGTCTCCAACTCACAGATCCGCCTGCCTCAGCCTCCTGAGTACTAGGATTAAAGGTGTGCACCACCACACCAGCTTATACTATTTTTTGGTTTTTGGAGACAGGGTTTCTCTGTAGCTTTGGAGCCTGTCCTGGACTAGCTCTGTAGACCAGGCTGGCCTTGAACTCACAGAAATCTGCCTGTCTCTGCCTCCCGGAGTGCTGGGGTTACAGGCGTGCGCCACCACTGCCCGGCCACTTATACTATTCTTTATACTAGAGCAATTCAGAAGTAACTAAGAACCTAGTTTAGATTTCTGCCAAAGGATAACCAAAAGAAAGGGTGGATATGAGCGCAGCACAGCAGTGTGGCTCAGTGTAGAATTAGAAGAGGAGGTTAAACAGTTCTACAGAGTTTTAAGTTTAAAAAACTAGAAATGAAAACCTTTGGTGATTAAGCTAGGAAATCTCCTTAAAGTAGGAAAGATTTGGGGCTGGAGAGATGGCTCAGAGGTTAAGAGCAGTGGCTACTCTTCCAGAGGTCCTGAGTTCAATTCCCAGCAACCACATGGTGGCTCACAACCATCTGTAATGAGATCTGGTGTGAAGGTACACGCACAGGCAGAGCACTGTATACATAATAAATAAATAAATCTTTAAAAAAAAAAAAGGTAGGAAGGATATATTTGGGATCACTGTTTGAAAGAGTTCAGTCCACGTGAAAGAGAGCTGTTTCTTCCTTTCGGCAAAAGGAAACCATAGAGTGAATGTGGGACAAGATAACCTCGTGGACCCGCCCAAGTGATCTGCTTCCCTCGGCAAGACCTTACCTCCTCTGTTATTTTTAATTAGGTGGATGTGTGTACATGGGCTAGAGGTGTAGGATCCCCTGAGCTGCTATCACAGGCAGTTGTGAGCTATATAATGAGAGTGCTGAGAAACAAACTCAGGTAGTTAAGTACAAGGCCAGTCCATGGTGGACCCCAGCACTCCGGAGTCAGAGGCAGATGGATCTCTGAGTTCCAGGACAGCCTGGTCTACAGAATGAGTTCCAGGACAGCCAGAGCTACAGAGAAACCTTGTCTCGAAAAACAAAACAAAACAAAAAATACAACAGCAAAAAGAAAAGTTTAAGCATGTAGCTGAGCAGTAGAGCCTTTGCCTAGCATGCAAGGCCCTGGGCTCAGTTCAGTCCCCAGCACCACACACACTTCCAAGGTTTCCAGTACTGTGGCAGCCAGGCTCCTCCCTAGCATGTCCTTAGAGACTCCTGGGGGAGAGCTGTCATCTTCTCAGAGAGTAACTAGGAAAACTAACAAGTGAAATGTCATCTTAGCTTCTAGGGGCTATCAGACACAGTAGGAAGAAGATGCTATAGGCCTTGGACAGCCAGAAGCAGTGAGTTTGCTGTGTTTCTGTTAGTCCATTAGTCCTTTCTTCTAACTCTGCTGCAGAGAAGTCCTCCGATCCAGTTTGGACAGGAGAGGGACTCCTGTGTCCTGTCTCCCATAGTCACATGCATGTGGTGGCACACATCTTTAATCCCAGCACTCAGAAGGCAGAGGCAGTCGGATCTCTGTGAGGTCAAGGCCAGCCTCATCTACAGAGTGAGTTCCAGGACAGCCAGGACTACATAGAGAGACCCTGTCCAGAGAAAAAGAAAAAAGAAAAAAAGAAAAGAAACTGAGTGTCCCATGTGTCCCCTAGCCTGGCAGTGAGCCAGTTCCCTAAAGATGACTTCACCTTGCCACCCGAGCATCTGTACTCCACCCTTCTCTCTCCTTATGCAGAGATAGCTGTTTTTATTATAACATTTGGCTTTTCCCACGCTGCAGTTCATCAGTCACCATGCTACCAAAATGCCCGTGCTACCACTTGGGTGTTCTGGTGTCAGACCTACAAGTGTCCCAACCAATCCACCCCAGCTCCTCAGCTCTCCCCTCCCGAGTGGTTGTACTGGAATAATACTCCTCTTGGGTTTCAGCATGTGCAGTCTGCTGTGGGTGGAGCCTTGAGCTGTTCACAGGAGTGCTGGTAATATCTGGCCTTCAGGGCTGCCAAAGGCAAGAGGTTGGCCTCTTCTTGGTTTAAAGCACATATTTGGATTGTTGGGGTAGAGTTAGAAGAAGGGTGGGGTGAGTAAATACGTGTTTTCAGGAAATGATTATGCAGCAGCTATAAGTGCGAATGAAGTTAAAAAAAAATGGATTGGCTGGCACACCCGCCTCAAAAAATAAAAACAACAGATAGACTCCATCCAAGACCCACACCCTTATTTTTCTGTTGGGCTTAACTTTGGTACTGTTTCAGAGCAGAGAACTTTTGTTAAAACAATTGCCATGCTCTTCTCTGGAGGAGAGCTCAGCAGTAGTCTACTGAATGGGAGCTGAACTTTTCCCTCTGGGCAAACTCTGGGTTCTGTTTTCCTGTCTGCTTCACTTCCAAGAGTGCGGGCAGGAGCAGAGGTGGGAGGAAGAGCCAGTGCCAAAATTGAATCCCTCAATTAGAGAATGTGTATGTTTCAGACCAGTAGTAAAACCATTTGTAGTCAGTTGTCAATCAACTTGGTTCAGCCCGCCCAGCTGCCTCCTGCACTCTCACAGCTCTGCCTGGTACCTCCCGGAGTTCTTGAGAATATTATTGAGTCTCCTAATGTGGGTGATTTTGCTGTACAGTGCATAGTACCATTGAGTCTGCTCTTCTTTCTCAGCAGCTGTTTGCCACTGACAGAGGTGGCGACTGAGCCTGTGTGTGTGGCCATAGTCAGTGATGAGCCACCCACCCAGGCCTGGGGAAGCCCTCAGCCAATGTGGTTCCTGTGGCAGCAGCCAAACATGCCAGAGCTCCTCATACCTTCAGGGCTGTGGTGTAACAGCCAGCTTTATGCGGTGGCATTGTTTAGTGTTGGCTGACTTGACTTCTCTGTCCCCACCCTCTGTGTACTGCTAGGAAGTTTGGCCATCACCCAGCAGGGGGAAAGCTGGCACTTGTAGAGAATAGCTTCCTGCTGCCTCTCTTGTGGTAGAAGCTAGGACCACCTTCTATCTGTTTCCTACCCATGTGGCAAAAGAGAAGGGCCCCTCTGCACTCCATATCCTGCTGTGGGGTTTCAAGTCGCCTAAGATCAGGATGAGGCTATCTGCCAGGTTATCTGCCCAGCAAAACATTTATTGTTTACTGGATGCATTTCAAGTATTCTGGCTGGTCCCACTGGTGAAATTGTCTAGTTTCTCTGGGGTTTTAGCCAATATATGGAGTTGATGGCCAAACACAGAACTATTGGAGCCTGAGCTGTGACCTGCCATTTGAGTTAGCTTTGACATTGCCCCTCCCCACCCTCTCCCTCAGCCAAATATGTATCTCTTGTTCTGGTCCTGCCTTGAGGTTATTGAAAATGCCTCTACGTGTGCAGCATCTCTCACCTTTAGACTGGAGATTTACAGAAGAACCGGTGTTAGGGGTCAGCAGCTGACAACTGTTTCCAGGTGACAGAGCCAGCATTCCAACACCGCTTTTCTTAAACTCTTCTTCCTGAACAACTGCGGCGGAGCCTGGCAGTATTTAGTGAAGGTCGTAAGAATAGAGCATTGTCTCTACTCCTAGTCCAGCTATGTTCAACACATCTGGTCATTGTCCAGTTTTTAATGATATAATTGATTTTCCAGCGTTTTATTTTGTAGCAAATTTCTAGCAAGCTTAGTTAATTGGACATCTATATTCTGTCATAAACTTTTCACTGTCTTTGTCTTATCTGTTACTGATCCTTCCCTGTCTACCCCTTTTTTTTTTTTGTATGTGTCATCAGTATATTTTTTCTTAATTCTTCAGCATACATATGTAGTGTTGAGTTCAGTATTTTTAGTGTTAAAATTTTTAAATTTAAAGCAAAATTTACCTCTAGTGGAATGTATAAATATTAAGTGTACCTTTGCTAGGTTCTAATAAGTGTGTGACCTAGGTAACCCAGAAATCTATCAAATATACAGTTGTGTGTTTCAGTTGGAATTGCATTCCCTTTACAAATTTATTTGAAAAAAAAAAAAAGGCAACAACAAACGAGAGCTGGGGTATATAGCTCAGTGATAAAGTACTTACCTAGCCTGTGTGAGGTCCTCAATTCTATCCTGCAAAACCCTCACCAAAAAAAAAAAAAAAAAAAAAAAAAAGGAAAAGCTTTGGGGTTTAGAGGATGACTCAGTTGATAAAAATGCTTGCCATCCAAGTATGGGGACTTGAGTTTGAATCTCAGCACCCAAGTAAAAAGCTGAGTGCAGTACACTCCTGTGATCCTATTGCAGGGGGTGGGGTGGAAACAGGAAGATCCCTGGGGCTTTCCTCGTGTTGTCAAATTGGTAAATTCCAGGTTCCTGGAGAGACACTATCTCAAAAATAAGGCGGAGGGCTGGAAAGCCAGCTCAGTGGTTACTGCTTGCTCCTTCTCAGAGGGAAAGCCTGAGTTCAATCCTCAGCACCTATGTCAGGCGACTCACAACTGCCTACAACTCCTGTCCAGGAGTCCAGCACCCTCTTCTGGCTTCAGCACTGGCACATGTGGTACACATTCTTGTAGAGACACACATACATAAATAAAAATCAATTAATTTTAAAAGGTGGAGAGCAGCTGGGGAAAACACCCGACATAAACCTCTGGCCTCCACACATATGGTACATGTGAACACACACACATCCCCATAGAGAAGGAGAGATTAGATTTTCTTATTAGAACACATATATATCCATATGTTCACATTTTATGTCACATTTTCATTAATTTTTTTCTATAATGAATGGAATTTTTAAATGGACTAGTAATTGGAAAAATCTAAGTGATTTTTTAAATTTATTTTTAATTTAGTGTGTGGGTGTTTTGCCTGCATGTGTGTCTGTGCATTGTGTGCATGCAGTGTGTACAGGTCCCCTGGAACTTGAGTTACAGGCCTGCCATGTAGGTGCTGGGACTTGAACCAGAGTCCTTTGGAAGAGCAATCTGTGCTCTTAACCACTAAGCCATCTCTCTAGCCCTAAGTGATTTTCTTTTTCTTTTTTCTTTTTTTTTTTTTTTTTTGTTAAACCAGCTATCACATCAAACTCATTCTGGGTTTCTAGCTCCTCTCTGGATTTGTGGATTTTTCTATGTATGTTGACTTCATATATACTGACAACATTGTCTTTTTCTTTTTTGAATTTTTTTTTTTTCCAGAACTGAGGACTGAACCCCAGGCCTTGCGCTTGCTAGGCAAGCGCTCTACCACTGAGCTAAATCCCCAACCCCTTGATTTTTTTATTTTATTTTTTTTTAAAGACAGTGTCTCACTGTGTCACCCTGGCTTGGAACTTGGTATATCTACCATGGTGGCCTAAGTCACAGAAATATACCTGAATGTTGGGATTAAAGGCATGTAACGTTAAACACAACATTTTAAAAATATAATTTAATGGTATTTTTGAAACAGGATCTCACTATGTAGCCCTGGCTGGTCTGTAATTTACTATGTAGACTAGACTGGCCTCTACTTTTCAAGTGCTGGGACGAATGGTGTGTACCACCATACCTGTCATCTTTTTTGGATGTTTTAGAACAGATCTCACTAAGTTGCCCAGGAAGTTCTAGAACTTGCCCTGTTGCCCATCTTGCCCTTGAACTCAAAGATTTTCTTATCTCCATCAATCCCAAGTTCTAGGACTATAAATCTTTACCACTGTGTCTGGTCAGTTGTCTCCTTTTCAAACCATGTACCTAAAACTTATGTTAAATAATGCTAATAATCATTCTCATACTTTAGTAGGGTACCTTAGGATTTTAAACATTAGCATAGTGACTTGTTTTAAAGACCGTATTTAGCATAAATAAGGGAGTATCTTTCTATTTTATTGGCTCAGGTTAGGAAAAATATGCTGTGAAAATTAGCATGGCTTCTCAGAGACTATCTCACTTAATTTTTTTTCTTTAGTGTACATCATTTTCTTTTTCTTTTATTTTTTTTTTTCTCTTTTCTGGAGCTGAGGACCGAACCCAGGGCCTTGTGCTTGCTAGACAAGCGCTCTAAGATAAATTCCCAACCACTGTCATTTTCTTTTCTTTTTTTCTTTTTTTTTTTTTTTTTTTTTTTTTGAGCTGAGGATCGAACCCAGGGCCTTGAGCTTGCTAGGCAAGTGCTCTACCACTGAGCTAAATCCCCAACCCTCACTGTCATTTTCTTAATGACTATCCTTTCCTGGGAGTCAATATCATTGTATTTTAACAATCTTCAAGTTTATTCTACTTAAGATATATCCATGTCCATAACCGGGACTAATTTTTCTGCTTTGCTCTTTTTTCTTTGGATATCAGAACTAAGAAGCAGGTTTCTGTTTCTGTGACCTGAGAAATGTCTGTTGAGTGCCTATCTTCAGTCTGTGAGCAGTGTGCTCACTGCCTTTGAAGTATGTACAGAAACCACTCTGGTCTGCAATGCTATTTTCTCCTGGCTATAGTCTTGTCCTCATTGTTCCCGTCTTCCATCTGGTCCCAAAAACTACAGCCAGGGTAATGTCTTAAGCTATAAATTGGAACGTTGAACACCTTTACTTCATACTCTTTTAGAGGATTTCATGTTATTTGGGAGAAAAAAAATACCAAGTCCCTACCAAAGCTCACTTCCTTTCTGGTCACATGTACGTCTCACTCAGTTCTCTCTGGCCTACTTATTCTTTAGTCATGACAGCTCATGCCGCTGGGCCTTTGCATTTCTGTCCTCTGTCCCCATTCACTGTCCACTGCGTGGTCTGCTTTCTAACTTCCATCAGATATCCATTCAGAGGTCAGCCTTACTGAGCTACTTCCCGGATGACTTACCTGAGTACTCTGCACAGACACTACCTCTTAAGAACTGGGGCTAATTTTTATTCTTAGCATTTGCATCAACTGAATGTTAGCTTTGTTTTCCTTATTTATTATCCCTTTGTGAAGATATTTTTGGTTGTGAGCCTAGCCTTTAACGGCTGAGCCATCTCTCCAGCCCGTGAAGATATTTTTTAAAAAGTTTTTATTTATAGTTCTAATCCCTGGCACTTCCGAGCATAAATCCCATCCCTGCCACTCCTAAATATTAGTTGACTGATAAATAAATGAATTGAAGGAACTCACCAATAAAAACCACTCAGCTTACAATAGTTTTAAATAGAAAAAATTTATTTATGTGTACATGTGTGCCTGAGTGTATTTATATGTACCACATGCATGCAGGAGGCCAAGGAGGTCAGAAAAGGGCATTGGATCCCCTAGAACTAGAGTTACAGGCAGCTGTAAACCATCATATGGATGCTAGGAACCAAACCTGGGTCTTCTGCAAGAGCAGCCAGTGCTTGTAACTTCTGAGCTATGACTCCAGGTTTTGTTTAGTTTTTGGGCTAGTGTACAAAGTGGTGGGTTTCATCATGGCAGCCTCATACATACAGTCGTTAGACTTGGTTCTCCATTGCTCTCCCCATCCTCCTTGGGTGTTTTGCACTGGTAAGAACAAAGCCAGGGCCTTCTAATGCTAGACAAGCATTCGATCATTGAACTATAACTCTAGTTCAAGGTGATTAATTCTAGTGTCAAGTCTTTGTTTGTTTGTTGTTATATAGTGAGACTGAGTCTCACTTTATAGCCCTGACCAGTTATGTAGACCAGAATAGCCTCAAATTCATAGAGATCCACTTGTCTCTGACTCCTGTATGCTAAGATTAATGACATGCACCACCTCACCCAGCATCTGAAAGATTTGTTGTTGTTGTTTTAATATTTCCACTTTGGAATCCCTTAGTTAATGAGAAGTAAGAATGAGGTTCAGATTGGTGCTCCCTGTAATTCTGGCACTCGGGAAACTAAGGCAGGAGAGTATTGTACTCCTAGCCAACCAACATGGACTACTTAGTGAGATCCTGTCTCACACAAAACCAATGTTAAGTATGGATTATTACGGCCTCTTTTCGTCCCTAATTTTATTTGTATTTTCTCAAATTTATAACAACATATGTTTCTTAATTTTTTCAAAAATGTTCCCTTACATCAGTTAATTAATTTTTGTTTTTCTCCTTTTCTTCTATTTTCTTACAATTTTTTTTCTACTTACGATGCATCTTCTATGCTCATTTTCTATTAGCTTATACATGTTTAAGCGTTATGGCTTTGAAGTGCTATTACTAATACTTTGGCCACATTCTAGTCCATTTAAAAATGTACTATTCTAGCCGGGCAATGGTGGTGCACACCTTTAATCCCAGCAGAGGCAGGCAGATCTCTGGGATTCAGAGTTCAAGGCCAGCCTGGGCTTCAGAGTGAGTTCCAGACTAGCCAGAGCTGTGACACAGGGAAACCCTACCTGGGGGGGGGGGGGGGGTACTATTCTAGTGATTGTTTTCTTTTTCTTTCTTCCTTTTTTTGTTATTTACTTATTTGTTTGTTTGTTTGATTGATTGATTGATTTTTTTAGAACAGAGTTTCTCTGTGTAACAGCCTGGCTGTCTGGAACTGTCATTGTAGACCAGGCTGGCCTCAAACTCACTGAAATCTACCTGTCTCTGCCTCATGCTGGGATCAAAGGCGTGTGTCATCACTGCCCAGTATTGATCATTTTGTAAATAATCTTTATCTTGGTGGATTTTTTTTTTTACTTAACCTTAATTATTTCCACATTAGATTTCTTTTAATATGTCCTAATAACAATTTTTTTTTTTGCAAGTAGCCAAAGTATAATTTGAGCAATCGGAGTAGGGGCACACCATGTAGAGAAGGAGCAGGCCTGATGGACATTATTAACTACACTGAACTCTAATCTGAATTTTATTATTGTGTATGTGTGCAGGCACAGGCATGTCACAGCGCACTCACTCTGATGATCTTCAGGAGTCTATGATTTCCTTCCACCATGACTTCCAGGGATCAAACAGGTCGTCATCAGGCTTGCATAGCAGTGCTTTTATTTTACCTCTGAGCTGTCTTGCCTTCCCACACTTAATCTGTTCAAAGTTTTCTGGATTTTAAAAATGAAGCTATTTTGTAGAATTCAGCATTTAGGACTAAGGAGCTAGCTCTGTCACTAAGGTGACATGTGCTTGTAATCGCAGCCCTGGAGAGCTGGAGACAGGAAGCCTACTTGGGGATCTCTAGTTTCTTGTGTGTCACTGTTTGCTCATCTGTTGGGGTGGCTTGGCTCTCCCTTCTGGTTATTTGTCAGGACCTTTCTAATAAGCAACTTTCTCTTAAGGGCTCTATCTCTGGTACCTTTCAAGATGGAGAATAAACCACAAGCACCAAACGTCAAAACAAGTCAAGTAAAGGGGAAAAAAAGGAATATGAAGTAAAATCGAGACCAAACAGTCCAATTAAAAAATTCTTTTAGCACTCAGGAGGCAGAGACAGGTGGATCTCTGTGTGTTCGAGGCCAGCCTGGTCTACAGAGTGAGCTCCAGGACAGGATCCAAAGCTACAGAGAAACCTTGTCTTGAGGGGGAAAAAAAAAATCTAAGCTGGATGGTAATGGCACAGGCCTTTAATCCTAGCACTTAGGAGGTAGACACTGGCAGATCTCTGAGTTCAAAGACAGCCTGGTCTACAAAGTGAGTTCCAGGGATAAACAGAGAAACCCTGTCTTGAAAAACCAAGAAAGTTGTTTTAAATAAAAAATTTAATCGAATTACAAAATAAAGACTGTGGGCCCACAAGATAATTTTGCAGGTAAAGGCGTTTGCCACCATTCCTCAGGTCATGAGTTGCATCTCCAGGACCAGATGGTGGAAAAAAGAAATTGACTCCCACAAGTTGTCCTCTGATTTCCATACATGCTCTGTGGTGCCCTTGTATCCTCACACACCTATAAATGTTATCAAAATTATTTATTTTTATTTGATGTACATTGGTGTTTTGCCTGTTTGTATGTCTGTATGAGGGCATCGGATCCCCTGGAACAGGAGTTACAGACAGTTGTGACCTGCCATGTGGGAGCTGGGAATTGAGCAGCCAGTGCTCTTAACCGCTGAGCCATCTCTGCAGCCCCTATTTATTTTGTTTTCAATATATCCTGACCAAAATATCCCCTCCCTCTTGTGCCCCCACACACCTATGAGTATTATAAACATTATTTTTTACTTAAAAAATGTAGCTCTGTTGGTAGTCATTGCCTAGCAGTCACAGAGCCCCAGCATCCCATTCAACTGAGTGTGGTGCATGCTTCTGTAATCCTAGCATTTACCAGAGCTGGAAGGAGGAGGATCAAAATCAGGATCATTCTTCATTCAAACCTGCTTAGCAAATTCAAGGCCAGCTTGGGCTACACGAGGCTTGTCTTTAAAAAAGGACAGAGAAATTGGAGAAACTTCTTCCCAAGTCCTCTAATATTGGAGTCTGCCAGTTTTGTTGTGGGGTAGTGAGTCTGAGCTGGAGTCTCTTGTCGTTCTCTGTTCCTGCCACACTGGCTGCTGCTGCCTATGGGCCAAAGGCTAGGCTGACTGAGGGCAACAGTGGTTGTTGGCAACAAGGACTCTGGTATGAACATTCCATTCCTGAAGAGACATAAGCGACGTCTACCTTCTTCCTGAAGTCCTAACAACAAATCAAAGTATGATTCCATCACAGTTCACCCTGGGGAACCAATGAGATTACTGGGCATACTTACAGAACATGGGTTCAAACATAGAAAGAGCATGGATCATCCCAAAAAGCCACACCCAGCATGGATGATGGCTTTCTCATAGTCACATAAATGGAGTCCCTGTATTAGTCAGCGTTCTCTAAGGAGTACAGTTGATAGAATGAGGAGTGTGTGTGTCTGTCTGTCTGTCTGTCCATTCTTTTCTATGGGCTACCACTAGAAGGTGTGACCCAAATTTAGGATGGGTCATCTCACCTCAAATGATCCAATCAAGAAAATCTCTCACAAGTCTGCCCCGCTGCTTGGGTTTTATTTGATTCTACATATAGTCAAGTTGACAACCAAGATGAACCATCACAGTCCCATCTAGCCTTCTCCAACCTCTATACCCTAGTTGCTCCTCAATCCTATGCAGTTAGGGCAACAAAATTGTAGACAAATGGCTTTTGGAGAGTGTCAGGCTAGAGTCCATTGATTCTCCCATACCCCCCTTCTAGGAGGGAATGTCAACAATCCACAGTCAGATCAATCAGCCAGTTACACAACCTCTTTTCCCCCTCTGTGTAGCCCTGGCTGTCCTGGAACTCACTCTATAGACCAGGCTGGCCTCAAAGTCACAGAGATCTACCTGCCTCTGCCTCTTGAGTGCTGGGATTAAAGGCTTGCGCCACCACTGCCTGGCTCAGTGACAGATTCTTTATAAGCAGGCACAGTTCAGCTCATGAAGACAGCAGCAGTTTGGCTCAGAGAATAGCATCTGAGGACCAGTGACCTTCGTTTTAACTTCCTTTGCATATCCAGAACCCAGTGAACTGGTCATAGTAAACTTTATGAGCTCTGAACCAAGTAGGTCTTTACTCACTCCAGAGGCCCCACCCTTGCACCTCCCAGTGTCAGAGAGCTGAGGTAGCCAACACAACATTGAGTCCTGCACAGCAGAGGAGAACCAAGAGAACCAGGCACTCCCTGCTGGTTTCAACACTCTCAGACCCCACCCAGTAATAAAACATCCTATGGGAAGAAGGGCTGCAGAAATCACACCATCTGCCAGGTCAGTGCTCTCATTGTCCCTACGGCAACCAAACAGTCCCCTGCCACTGACTCAGAGCTCTCTATTGACTCAGTCATCCAAGGAGTTAGGGTGCACTTGTTGCTGCACCCCTGGGCCCTCCATAGCTGACGTTCCCAGCTATTCAACTCAGACGGCCATTATCTGGTCATGACTCTCCTGGCCATTCCCACCTAGACGTTGTGGCAGATTGGTGTTCTCAAACGCAAAGAAAACTTTCAGTGTGCCATGTGGCTACATCCCTCTGAGCTGTGGGGTGAAGTGCAGGGTATTCATTCTCCAGTACTAGTATGCCAGGTTGAACTAAGCGAAACCAAACCCTGTGCTGCATTTCAAACCCTGGGTTTCTCTTGGAGCCAGGACTGCCCATCTGTTGTCACTAGTGCTACCGGCCAGCCTCTGTTGTGGCTTGGGTTTCCATTCCTTAGGACCCAGGATAGGAACTACAGACTGTTCTCTTGTCCCTTTCTGTCCCTTCATACTTTCTACTCTGTTCTGTCTCTCTTGTCGTCTTTCTCTCCTCCAAATACCATCTTTCCTCTGACACCTTGATAGTTCTCATTTAGAGTCACATGGAAGAAATGTCTTCCATTTAAAAAGTTGCCCTATTATGCTCATCTGCATTTTTTCTTCTGTCTTGTAGGAAAAGCTCCAAAAAGTCATTTATTTGACTAGTTCAGTTTTCCTGTTCTTTAAATATTGCTTACCACATTTCCTGGGGATGTTTTTCTAATTGTTTTTCTCTGTGTAACTACAGAGTGAAATGTAGTCAGTCTGATTTTTTTTACCTCTTTTTATTGAGCCTTAACTTTCAGAGAGTAATACAGTATTAAGCTCAGTTAATTTGATTGACTGATTGACTCAAAGTGTGTGTTGCCCATTCTACTTTCAAATTCCTGTGGCCCCACTCCAAGTTCCCAAGTATTTGGGATTACAGATGTGTACTGCCATACCTAATATCCTCAGTTTGTTTGTTTGTTTGTTTGTTTATAAAGTTCTGTTCATGCTAACTGCTGCTATGATCAAGGTCAGAATATTCTTACGTCCCAGCAGGTGCGTTCCTTTATACCACTTCTCATGGGCTCTCTATTCCACCCCATTCACCACCTCTTAGTTTCATCTTTTCTTTGGACTACATGTTAGTTGAATTGTAAAGTACATATACTTTGTATTTGTTTCTTTCATTCAGCAGTCTGAGTTTCATCTATTTTGTTGTATGTTAGAGTGATACATTGCTTATTGCTGTGTAATATTTTAATAGTCTACTATTTATTCCGTTGAACATTTGTTTGTTTTAGCAGTTTGGGGCTATTATAAATAATGCTACCATGAACGTGTTTTGTATGTGTCTTTGTTGGCTATATATTCTTATTGTTCTTTGATATATATCAGAAGTGTAGGTCATAAAGTATACTTAAGATAGGCCCAATAGCTCTGGCCTGTAGTCCTGCTGCTTGAGTGGCTAAAGCAAAGAATAGGAAGTTCTAGGCCACTTTGGACCCTTTCTCAAAACTCAAAACATAAAAATGTAAAAGGAAGGTCATTTACAGAAAAGAAAGTGGGTATTTTGCAGGCTGGAGAGATGACTCAGTGGTTAAGAGATGTGCTGCTCTTGAAGAGGACCTGGGTTCATTTCCCAGCACTCAGTCAAGTGTCTCACAATCATCTGTATTTCCAGCACCTGGCATCCATGTGCTCTCTAATATACACGTAAAATTGTACACACACACACACACACACACACACACACACACACACACACACACGAACTAAATCTTTTAAAAAATAAAAAGAGGACATGGAGTTGGAAAGGTGTGGAAGTGGGTTGGGTCCAGGAGGAGTTGAGGGAAAAGTAGGGGGTAAAAATAATCAAAAATATTATGTGCATTAATAAAAATATTATCTGTGTAGTTTTTGGTGTCTATCCTGGATCTCACTCTGGGCCTCAAACTCACAGAGATCCGCCTGACTCTACCTACTGAGTGCTGGGATTAAAGGCATGTGCCACCACTCTTATGGGTTTATAGAATAATCTCTTTTTTAATCTTTCTTTCTTCTCTCCCTCTTCCTTCCTTCCTTCCTTTCTTTCTTTCTCCTTTCTTTCTTTCTCCTTTCTTTCTTTCTCCTTTCTTTCTTTCTTTCTTTCTTTCTTTCTTTCTTTCTTTCTTTCTTTCGTGTGTGTGTGTGTGTGTGTGTGTGTGTGTGTGTGTGTGTGTGTGTGTGTGTTTTGAGTTCATTCCACATGTGTGGGTGATGTCTGAGGCCAGAAGAGGAAGACAGATACCTCCTGGAACTAGTGTTAAAGGTAGTTGTGAGCCATCTGATATGGGTGCTGGGAATTAAACTCAGGTTCTCTGGAGGAACAGCAGGTGCTTTTAATCACTGATCATCCTTACAGCCCTAAATCTCATGGTTTAACTTGCATTTCTCTGATGAATGGTGATAATAGAATTCCCTTCCCTTTGCTGCTAGCCATCTCAGTAACTCCTCTGGTGTACCTATTTCTGACTTCCGTTCATGTATTTCCTTGAATTGTCTTTTTTGTTTGTTTGTTTTTGGTTTGGGCTTTTTGATGCAGGGTTTCTCTGTGTAGCCTTGGCTGTCCTGGAACTCACTCTGTAGACCAGGCTGGCCTCAAACTCAGAGATCTGTCTGCCTCTGCCTCTGCCTCTGCCTCCCAAGTGCTGGATTAAAGGCTTGTGATGACTCCATCACCCAGCTTAGTTTATTGTTCTTAGTCTGGTATTTATTTGTTCTCTCATTGGAAGCCTTAGTTTTGTCTTCTCTCTGTTTCATCTGCTTCCCCCCACAACACACACACACACACACACACACACACACACACACACACACACACATTAATTATAAGGCAGGGATTGAGAGTTTCTTCAGTAGCTCCTGCAAAGCCCTTCATCACAGCAAGCCTTGGCTCTTGTCTCTTGTTCCAGATTGAGGATATTATCAGGGGCTGCTGCTAAGGCCTCATGTGCATTCTTCTTCTCAAGCTCTCAATGGGTAGAACATACTTGTCCTTTTCCTCATTCTGTCTCCACTTGCAGTTTCTCTTGTAGCAAATCCCTTACCTTTTCCAGTAGAAAACTGAAAGGGGCTGAGGTGGAGGCTTTGAACCATTCCAAATACAAGTCAGTGCTGCTTCCTGTGGGCATAGTTTAGTAATAGAATCCTTGCCTAAAATGCTTAAAGGTCCTGAGTTCCACCCCCAGGATGGGGGGGGATGTTTTTTAATCTATTTTCTTTACTTTTGTTAGATAATCATTTGCTGAAGTATTTTCTCTTGTACTTAGCAAGCTGGGCATTCCATTGCACCACTGTTGATGCCATTTATTATGTCATGAGGGTGGTGGCCAACAACATTGCAGCCCTTAGATTAGGCAGTTTCCAGGCTCCGTTTAATGGTTCCAGAATTTCTCTGGCTAAAGATCAATGTGGAATCTGTTCAGCGATGTTGACAGTCTCATCAAGAATGATATTTCATACAAGGCTATAATCTCTGCACTCAGGAGGCTGAGGCAGGAGCATGGTGAATTCAAAGCTGATTTGGACTGAGTACATAACTAGAGCCTTTCCTCACAAAAGCAGGCAGACTGTTATTTGTGAAATTACTAGGGCCACTCCACGTAGTTCAAGGGAGGTTTATTCTGTGGGGTAACTCACAAATGAAGGGATAGGTTGCAGGGTCTGGGAATGGTGTAGCACAGTCCGGCGGTGTTCTCTGGAAAACTCTGCTCGGTCCACCAACAGCGTCCAGGGTCCTCTCTCAGCCCTGCCTTGTAGGTGTGACAGTTACCAAAGCCTCATTGGGGGTTGGAACTTCCAGATCAAAGCTGGAATGGCTACCCACTACAGACAACTCTGTTTGTTTTGGTTTTTTGTTTTGTTTTGTTTTTGTTTTTGTTTTTATTTGGTCCTGGAATTCAGTCTGTAGAGCAGGCTGGCTTTGAACTCACAAGAGATCTTTCCTCTGCCTCCCAAGTGCTGGGATTAAAGGCGTGCACCACCACTGCCTGGCCAGCTCTGATATTTTTAATGTTTAATGTGTGTGCACGGGCCCCCGCATCCCCCTTACAGTGATACCTTGTGGGCTCTAATGATCAGGGCAGAGACAGAGGTACAACCTCAGTCTGGGCCTATCTGTTCTGAATAGTCAGTTTCACTGTCCTCCAAAGACCTGTCCAGTCTCTGATTGTCTGGTCAATGTCATCATCACTATTTTTGAAGTTAGACTCTGGAGGTTCCATCTTGGGGCCAGAACAGATGTGGGGCTGACACCATCACTTACCTCACATAAAAACTTTCATTTCATTGTAGTCAAGTTTGGGAAGCATGGTGAAGCATCTGGTGTCAGATGAACCTTGACTCTGGATGACCAAAGGTTAGACCCTGGCTTCTTCCAAGTGAGAAGCAGAACAATTCATTCCTAGGTTTCCAGTTTAAATATTTTGAAGGATATTGCTCATTTTATTAAAATGAGTTTTTCACTTAGAATGTATTTGTACGGTTTTAAAACACTTTGCCAACAACTTCCAGCAATCCTCCTGACCCTGCCTCCCAAAGTACTTGGATTACATGCATCTGCAGCCATGGCCAGCTTTTTATATTGTGAGTGCTGGGGATTTGACTCCAGTCCTCATTCTTGCACACTAAGTGCTGTTTCCTGAGCCATCTCCATAGCTGCCTTATATGGATTTATATACATGGTTTGTTACTTTATAACAAGTATTTCTGTTACCTTCCTTTAAAACTCAGGACATAGTAGTACACACCTTTAATCCCAGCACTCAGCAGGCAGAGGCAGGCAGATCTCTGAGGCCAGCCTGGTCTACAGAGTAAGTTCCAAGACAGCCACAGCTACCCAGACAAACCCTGTCTGTAAAAACAAAAACTTAGGAGCAAACAGTCCAATAACTGATGAAGATGTCTCCCTTAAATCTTTCTATGCTGGTTATCCATTTTGCTACCTGACTGCCCCACCCATGCAGGATCTGAGTGAGGACAAGACAAGACTAGGACAATGACAGATACCTAGAACGGAGTAGGGATGGTTGTTTTGACACTCCTGGGTTTCAGATGACCTGCCTGAGTGCCCTCGTTAGATACGAATGCCACATGGTCCCTGAGGCAGCTATGTAAAAAGCAAACTGACTCTGGAATGAGGACTAGCCCAAGGAACAATTTGAGTATTTTATGGTCTTGTAGTGCCAAAGCTCTTTCCTTCCAAAGCCAGCTTGTCAAAGGTTAAGCTGGAGAGTAGGGAGTGTTTCCTATGTTCTTTCAATTTTTGTGCAGGTCATAATTTCAGGAATTGATATGAAAATAAAGCACATTTTGAAAGTTTGGGGATCATTATACCTTATGTTTCATGCTTATTTCCTGTTTATTTGCTTTTTGATGTAAGTGAGGATTGATTTATTTAACAAGGCATGAGCTGATACTTATAGTCCCTAGCACTAAAGAGACCACAGCAGGAAGTTTTAACATCAAGGCCAGTCTGGGCTACAGAACAAGATCCTGTTTTTTGTTTTTGGTTTTTTGGGTTTTTTTTAAGTTTTAAATCTTATTGTCATCTCTAGTGGGGAAAAGCATAGTAAATTTTTTTTATATTTTTATTACAATTCAGATACATGGGCTTAGAATGGGTTCTCCATTGACATGTTTTGAAGAAAAACACAGTAATAAAATATTTAACTAAGAGGGCCCTGAATGTTACTTGTAAAGACATCTCCTTTCCCCAAAGATCAGCCCTGATTGAGGTTCTACCTACCAGTGGAAAAGGGGTAACACACAGCAAAAGATGTTGGCACTTCTGTAAGAAATTTAAATAACAGGCAGACATATAGAGATTTGTAAATACATACTTGGTGCCAGCAAAACCACAAGAAGATACTACACTTGTGGTCCAAGGAAGTTTAAATAGTTGTGGTCAAACTTAGCATTCAACATAAAACTCTCATCTGTGATGGAGGCTTTCCAGAAACTGCATGGAGAGTGTGTAAGCTACGTAAACTCTTCTTTTTTTTTTTTCTTTTCCTTTTTATTTATTTATTTGTTTATTTATCTGTTATCAGCTTGATACAGTATAAATTCTTATCCTAATAGTGAATTGTTTCAATGAGGCTTGCCCAGTAGTTGAGTAAAACCAAAACTTATTATAAGCCAGTCATCCTAGGGTCCCCCCTGCTATGTAGCCTCCCTGGTTCTGTGGGTTACAGTCTGATTGTTCTTTGCTTTATATCTAGAATCCACTTATGAGTGAGTTTGTCCTTCTGGGTTTGGGTTATCTCACTCAGGATAATTTTTTCTAGTTCCATTTGCCTGCAAATTTCATGCTGTCATTGTTTTTCTCTGCTGAGTAGTACTCCATTGTGTATATGTACCACATTTTCTTAATCCATTCTTCAGTTGATGGGAATCTAAGTTGTTTCCAGGTTCTGGCTATTACGAATAGTGCTGCTATGAACATAGCTGCTATGAACATGTATCTTTGTGGTATGATTGAGCATTCCTTGAGTATATGCCCAAGAGTGGTATGGCTGGGTCTTGAGGTAGATTGATTCCCAATTTTCTAAGAAACCGGCATACTGATTTTCACAGTGGTTGTGTAAGTTTGCATTCCCACCAACAGTGGAAGAGTGTTCCCTTTGCTCTACATCCTCTCCATTAGTGTTTCTGATCATGGCCATTCTGACAAGTATAAGGTGGTATCTCAGAGTCGTTTTGATTTGCATTTCTCTGATGATTAAGGATGTTAACCATTTCTTTAAATGTTTTTCAGACATTTGTGCTTCTTTTTGAGACTTCTCTGTTTAGCTCTTTAGCCCATTTTTTAATTAGATTGTTCATTATTTTGATGTCTGGTTTCTTGAGTTCTTTATATACTGTGGAGATCAGTCAGATGTGGGATTGGTGAAGATCTTTTCCCATTCTGTAGGCTGTCTTTTTGTCTTATTGACTGTGTCTTTTGCCCTACAAAAGCTTCTCAGTTTCAAGAGGTCCCATTTATTAATTGTTGTGCTCAGTGTCTGTGCTGCTGGTGTTATATTTAGGAATTGATCTCCTGTGCCAATGTGTTCAAGTGTACTTCCTACTATCTCTTCTATTAAGTTTAGTGTAACTGGGTTTATGTTGAGGTCTTTGATTCACTTGGACTTGAGTTTTGTGCATGGTGACAGATATGGATCTATTTGTAATCTTTTACATGTTGACATCCAGTTATGCCAGCACCATTTGTTGAAGATATTTCTTTTTTCCATTGTATAGTTTTGGCTTCTTTGTAAAAAATCAGGTGTTCATATGTGCATGATTAAGGTCAGGGTCTTCAATTCGATTCCATTGGTCCATATGTCGGTTTTTATGCCAGTACCAAGTTGTTTTTATTACTTTAGCTCTATAGTAGAGCTTGAGGTCAGGGATGGTGATGCCTCCAGAGGTTGCTTTATTATACAGGATTCTTTTAGCTATCCTGGGTCTTTTGTTTTTCCATATAAAATTGAGTATTGTTCTTTCCAAGTCTGTGAAGAATTGTGTTGGTATTTTGATGGGGATTGCATTGAATCTGTAGATTGTTTTTGGTAAGATTGCCATTTTTACTATGTTAATCTTACCTATCCATGAGCATGGGAGATCCTTCCATTTTTCTGATATCTTCTTCAATTTCTTGCTTTAGAGATTTAAAGTTCTTATCAAACGGGTCCTTCACTTGTTTACTTAGTGTTATCCCAAGGTATTTTATATTATTTGTGGCTATTGTAAAGGGTGATGTTTCTCTGATTTCTTTCTCAGCCCTTTTATCATTTGTGTATAGGAGGGCTACTGATTTTTTTTTTTTAGTTGATCTTGTATCCTGCCACTTTACTGTAGGAGTTTATCAGCTGTAGGAGTTCCCTGATAGAATTTTTGGGGTCACTTATGTATACTATCATATCATCTGCAAATAGAGATAGTTTGACTTCTTCCTTTCCAATTTGTATCCCTTTGATCTCCTTTTGTTGTCTTATTGCTCTAGCTAGAACTTCAAGTACTATATTGAATAAATATGGGGAGAGTGGACAGCCTTGTCTTGTTCCTGATTTTCGTGGAATCGCTTTGAGTTTCTCTCCGTTTAATTTGATGGTGGCTGTTAGCTTGCTGTAAATTGCCTTTATTACGTTTAGGAATGTTCCTTGTATTCCTGATCTCTCTAAGACCTTTATCATGAAGGGATGTTGGATTTTGTCAAAGGCTTTTTCAGCATCTAAAGAGATGATCATGTGGTTTTTTTTCTTTCAGTTTGTTTATATGGTGTATTACATCGACAGATTTTTGTATGTTGAACCATCCTTGCATCCCTGGGATGAAACCTACTTGGTCATGGTGGATAATTTTTTTGATGTGTTCTTGGACTCAGTTTGCCAATATTTTGTTGAGTATTTTTGCATCAATGTTCATGAGGGAGATTGGTTTGTAATTCTCTTTCTTTGTTGCATCTTTATGTGGTTTGGGTATGAGGGTAATTGTAGCCTCATAAAAAGAGTTTGGTAATCTTCCTTCTGTTTCTATTGTGTGGAACAGTTTGAATGTAAACTCTTCTTATTTGGCTGGGCTTTAAAAGCCAGTTTCCTTCCTTCCTGATAATCCAGGTACCTGCCCAGAAAGGACACTAGGGTCCCTTCTGCTTTGTGGCTCACTCCTGCAATTCTGATCAGTAGCATCTCATCTCAGACCTTTCCATGTCTATCTTGTGTAGGTGCCAATACTCCTTCTCACTGTATTGTCCTGTCCTTCTTGTAGTAAGTCCTACCACTATCTGTTTATATGATTCTGTTTGTTTGGTTGTTTGAGACAGGGTTTCTCTTTGAAGCTTTGGAGCCTGTCCTGGAACTCACTTTATAGACCAGGCTGGCCTTGAACTCACAGAGATCCGCCTGGCTCTGCCTCCTGAGTGCTGGGATTAAAGGTGTGCACCACCACCGCCCAGCTCATGTGTATTTGATTCTTACTCTCTCAAAAACTTTAAGCCCCATGAAAGCAAGAATTGTTTTGTTCACTGCTGTATTCCTGATACCTTAAATACAGACTGTCACACCACAGCAGGTGCTTAATAAATATTTACTGAATGCATGAAGTGAAGTGCCTTAGAATGCTTGGGGAATAGAGTCTAGAAAAGGTCAAGTTACACATCCCCTCAGACTGTGAGATCAAACTGAAACACCTCAAATATCTTACCTTCTATGTTGTGAAAACTGTGTAGTCCTTGATAGGGAGACAGGCACTGATGGTGATAAATAAACTTCAGATGTAAATAAGCTTCAGATGCACATATACCTGACTTATACAAAGTAAAAGTTTCACTTTCACAGAAAAAAAAAGTTGCACTGTTTCTAGTCTTTGAA
Source organism: Onychomys torridus (assembly GCF_903995425.1). Classification (NCBI taxonomy): domain Eukaryota; kingdom Metazoa; phylum Chordata; class Mammalia; order Rodentia; family Cricetidae; genus Onychomys; species Onychomys torridus. The sequence continues at coordinate 63,344,035 of NC_050450.1, forward strand.
ATTGTTGAAGACCTGGGGTGATATTTTGTTTGTGCCCTAACAAATCAATCTTGCCTGGAAATCAGTGTATGGAGCTAGCCACTAGTTAACCACAGAGGTCAGGCAGTGGTGGCACACACCTTTAATCTCAGCACTTGGGATCTCACGCCTTTAATCCTGGTACTAGGGAGGTCAAGACAGGAAGTGATATGGCTGGACAGACAGAGGAATATAAGGCAGAGGAAACAGGACTTACCCTTTCGGGCTGAGGAGTTAGCAAGGTAAGAGGTGGCTGTGGCTAGCTCCTTTACTTCTCTGATCTTTCAACATTTACCCCGATACTGGCTCCAGGTTTTTATTATTAAGACCAATTAGGATTCGAGCTACAAAGACCCTCCAGATGTTGGTTGCGCTGATACGGGAGCGCTTTCTAAGCACCATGAAGATTGGAGCACAAATGCACTTATTACAAGCTTTTCTGACATGAAAATGCAATCTCTTCTGCTCAGCTTTTGGTCCTTGGACACTCTTCCTAGCTGAGGAGTCTGCTGCACATCTTTCTCCTATCTGATTTCTTTGCTGTCTTTATTAGGCTGTTCTATCCATCCTTCTCCGGTGCAATAAACAAGTTAGGTTTTTCTGAATGTGCTCCAGTGCTTCATTACTGATGATCTGGAGCATTTGGTAGGAAGTGTACTTCATATACGATGTTGATAGTCTCTGTGATGTGCCTTTAAGTATGTGTATTATGTATGTATAAATATATGACATTTATCTAAATACATTCATGGAGGCTAAAGAGGAAGCCCTTAGTTAATCACATATGGCAACATATATGCATAAATATCTCTAAAATAGACACCAGAAATTGGCCATAGGGCTATGGAACAAAAGGTTTAGAAACCTGAGATTCTGTTTTTAAGATTCTGCCTTTTATATTGTGCATTTTTATAATGTAGTGTGTTTTTCAGCTATATATTCCTATGCAGCACAGTTTGACCTGCTGATTAGGACTGGGTGCCACCAGATCGTGAGGAGGTGCTCACATTGAATATGCTGCTTTGTTAGGACCTGCAAGCATGGCTTCAGCCAAGATGGCAGCTGATAGTTCTGCCTTGTTGGTTTTAAAAAACCAAGGATGTGTTGGGTTTGCCTATTACTGACTGGTAGAGTTTTACTCTTTCTGTCCTACCAGTACATTGCACTAAACCTACACTGCAAAATGGTTTTTTTGAGATGTTGCATGTTCTTCTAATGTGTGCTTCTAAGGTCAAGCAAGCACCACTCATAGTGGATTGCTATAACAGAGCCTGTTCTCAGCCTACTGACTAGCAGATACTGAATAAAGAAACAGAATAGGTCTGAGGTTGAACTCAATGATACACTGTGGTATGGCATGTGAAAAGGCCATAGGTCAATCCCCAGCACTCAGAATAAAAAAAAGAACAAGAAAATATTCTAATAAAGTTTTCCTGGACTGTGTTTTCAGTCTTATGAGGATGTATGACAGGCTTGGTGATCAGTCCTTTGGAGTTCCCTTAACAGCACACTCTTCCCTCAAAGGGCTGTTACAATCCTGTCACACAGCAGGGCAATGTATCTTCCCAGGTCACCATGAAATTTTAGTTGCTGTTTTCTGGAATTCATGTAAATACCTTCCAACATTTCCATTCTCTCCCCTTTTAGCTATTGCCATTGCCTTGTGTCTTTGGTTTTGCAAAATCCTGTTAGACTCACTGTGTAGGCTAATATACAGGCCTAGCACAAAAGTAAGCCTGGCTTAGGTGACTTTTCAGAAGACAAAGCAGGTGTGCTCACAGGCACAGCACCCCAGGATTTTCCTAGAAACGGAAACTTGCTGAGCCAGGGCCTACAGCCCTTGCAGGAACACAATTCCACTTTAGAAATGAAACCATGTTGTGGGCGTTCCAGCCTTTTTCTTGCTGGCCTCCCTTCCACACCATTCCTTCTGCAGTCCCACCCCACTCAAGCCTGGCACACAGTCCCATGAACATGCCACCTGCCTTCTCTTTCTGGCCCCATCCTTTGGCTGCTTGGCTTCTTTTTTCCACATCCTCACCCTCTTCCAGCTCCAAGTTAAATAACCCTCACAGATGGCTTGTTCCATCAGAGCTATTCAAGAACACAGCACAATGAAGTGAGGTCCAGAAGAAGCTGCCAAAGTCTGAGACTGCTCTTGCTGTGGTGGTTCAAGATGAGTTTGTCATCATTTCCCTAGAAGACCACAGACTGGGAGCAGAAAGGCTTTCAGGTAGTGAGGAAGGAGGAAAGGGGTCCTCCTCAGCATGTAAGCCTCTAGCAGCTTAGATTTACAAGTCAGCCTGGACCAGCTACAGGCTCCATTTTTCCAGGGAGAGCTCTTTGTAGTTGGCACATTTTCTCCCATTTTTTTTTTTTGTTTGTTTTTGTATTGTTTTGAGACAGGCTTTCTCTGTGTAACAGCCCTGGCTGTCCTGGAACTTACCCTGTAGACCAGCCTGGCCTAGAACTCAAAGATCCACCTACCTTTGCCTCTCGAGTACCGGCATGTGCCACCACTGACCAGCTTCCAGCTTTCCCCCAATTTTTATAGCATAGAAACCCATAGGAAATGGCCATCTTGTTTGTTCAGGCTCATGGTTTGAGTCCTGACTATACCGTACTTCTTCATGAACTTTTAAGAGGTCTAGATCCCTGCTTTGCTTGACCTGAAAGGCAGTATTCCTGTCAGCACACTAGGAGGGTGTGTGTGGGGGGGGGTGTCAGGATGCCTATTGGAAGTCCTGTGGAGAGACAGGACCCAGAATCTCACTCTTCCCTTCCAGTCGGCAAGGCCATGCAGACTTTTTGTCTGCCCCTCATCGTCTTCCCATTGCTTTCTCTGTCGTTCAGCCATGTCTGCTGTGACTACAGTGGGCTCTAGAAGTTTACCCTTCCGTTTTCCCACTCTCCTTCCTTCTGTTAGAATCACATGGATCCAGTTAGTTTTGTCCTCACTGAGTTAGTTTTTCCTGTGAGACTCAGATTAGAGTACCTCTATCCTTCTTTTCCTTCTCACTCTTCAGAGCTGCAACTGTTGTCAGCAGATTCTCCTGAGGTTTCCAGAGAAGAGTAGGTGTGCTGCTGCTCACTACTGTAGTCTCTCTCACTTGGTTAACAGAATTTCCCTGAAGGACCCCGCCCGCACTCCTCCCTCCCTCCCTCCCTCCCTCCCTCCCCCCTCTCTCCCTCCCTCCCTCCCTCCCATAAAGAGCATGCTGGCAGCTGATTTCCTTGAACTCTAGCATGACAGGGCAGGAAACAAGCCATGAGCCATGGTCTGGTGTGTAGTAAGTGCAAAGACCTTTGAGAGATACCTGTGTAGGTCTTGTCTTAGTGTCCAGCCAGGACTAGTTTCTTGGATCCACGCAGCTCGCTGACTGGTCAGCTAAGTCTCAACCATATTGTATCTAGGAAAATAAAATGAATCTGAATGACAAAACTCCTTTCAGGCTGGGGACCCTGAAAAGTTTTTAATCTTTATTTACTTTCTGTTCTCGCATGTAACTTAGCTAAATACCCACTTGGTTTGTGTTCATCAAAATCTTATCTGCTCATAACTATTCTTTTTGTCCTGGGTGCTTTGGGGCTATCACTGAGCTAGGGAAAGTGCCTTTAAGTCATGACTTGAAGTAGCTCTTTTCCTTCACAAGTGCCCTATTGCCTTTGCAGGAGCACTGTTTCCTCCCTGAGAGGCCACATACTGATAGGACTGAATACAGACTTTGGAATAGGACAACTCTGAGTTTGAATCCAGCTTCGTCACCGATTAGCTCCTCGTTTTCTCTGCCATTCAGTTTCTTCTTTTGATCTTAAAAGATCACTGTGACTCTCAAATAGCACAGAGCTTCCACTGCACTCACTGCTTCAGCTGCACCCCAGCTTTCCCAGTGAAATGGGGTATCATAGCCACCAAGAAACCATGACCAATGAAAAGTACAGGCAGGTTAAGTGCAGTGCTGACTGGGTACATATAACCCCCTACCCCAACCTCCACAGTGGACTAACTTCACACTCAATGCCCTAGTGTTTCTGAGCTGTATGATGATTGTCCTGGATGGCAAGCCTGCCTCCTCTCTGAGGTGTTGCTGGTACACACAGAGGTGTGAACTGTTTGCCAGAGATTGCCTTGCCTCTTTGCATCTCTGCTCTTTCTTTTGGGGGGGTGGGGGCGGTTCGAGACGGGGTTTCTCTATGTAACCCTGGCTGTCTTGGAACTTGCTCTGTAGACTAGCTGGCCTTGAACTCTGAGACCTGCCTCCTTCTGCCTCCCAGTGTCTGGAATTAAGTGTGTGCCACTACGCCCGGCTTATCTTGGCTCTTCTTCTTCTTCTTCCTTTTTTTTTTAAATTATTATATTTGTGTTTTAATTTTACACATCAGCCATGGGTTCCCCTGTCCTCCCCCCTCCTGCCCCCACTCCCACCTTCCCCCCATCCCCTCCCCTCCATTCCCATGTCCTCCAGGGCCAAGACTCCGCTGGGGATTCATTTAAACCTGGTGAATTCAGTACAGGCAGGTCCAGTCCCCTCCTTCCAGGCTGAGCAAAGTGTCCCTGTATAAGCCCAAGGTTCCAAACAGCCAACTCAGGACTGCACTAAGGACAGGTCCCGGTCCCACAGCCTGGATGCCTCCCAAACAGTTCAAGCTATTCAATTGTCTCACTTATCCAGAGGGCCTGATCTAGTTGGGGGCTCCACAGCTTTTGATTCATAATTCATGTGCTTCCATTCATTTGGCTATTTGTCCCTGTGCTTTTCCCAGTCTTGGTCTCAACAATTCACACTCTTACAGTCCCTCCTCTTTCTCGACAGTTGGACTCCTGGAGCTCCACCTGGGGCCTGGCTGAGGATCTCTGCATCCACTTCCATCAGTTATTGGATGAGAGTTCCAGCACGACTGTTAGGGTGTTTGGCCATCTGATCACCAGACTAGGTCAGATCAGGCTTTCTCTCGACCATTGCCAGCAGTCTACAGAGGATGTATCGTTGTGGATTTCTGGGGACCTCTCCAGCACTCTGCCTATTCCTGTTCTCATGTGGTCTTCATTTATCATGGTCTGTTATTCCTTGTTCTCCCTTTCTGTTCTTGATCCAGCTGGGATCTCCTGCTCCCCTAAGCTTTCTTTCCCTCAAACCTTGCCCTTCATTACTCCCACTGTCGTCTAGGTTGTTCATGTAGATCTCATCCATTTCTCTGTCATTGGGTGATCCCTGTGTCTTTCCTTGGGTCCCGTTTTCTAGGTAGCCTCCCTGGAGTGTGTAGCAGTCTAGTCATCTTTGTTTTACATCTAGTATCCTTCTATGAGTGAGTACATACCATGTTTGTCCTTCTGAGTCTGGGTTACCTCACTCGGGATGATTTTTTCTAGATCCATCCATTTGCCTGCAAACCTCCAGCCTCTTGCTATCGGTTCAAATTGTGAGCTTTTAATTCTTCTAGAGGGCTAAGCCCAGCTCTTGGCATTGCACCCCTAATAGCTGAGTTCCAACATCAGACTTGGTAGCAAACTGTCTTTCCTTTCCTCTTCTGCAAGGTCCCGAATCATAAGGACTTTGAAGAATGGAAAGCCATTTAACAATCCCACTCTTGTATATTTACCCAAAAGATCTAAAAATCAGTCTGTTCAAAAGATACCTTTCCTCCCATGTTCACTGCAGCATTTTTCACAGTTGCCAAGTTACAGAATCAACTTAACTGTTCATCAGTGGATGGATAAAAAAAATGTGTTAGGTGGAGCACAATAGAGGATACCCAGAATCAACCTCTAGCCTCCACACACGTGAGCACACACAGACGAGCACATTAGTGCATATACCACACAAAAGGAAGAGAGTGTGTGTGTGTGTGTGTGTGTGTGTGTGTGTGTGTGTGTGTTATGGTGTGTGTGAAGTACATACACAACAGAATACCATTCATCCTTTAAGAGGAAAAATAATTTTTTTATGTATTATAGCATAGGTGGAACTGGATGGGAGAGCATTATACATGAAATTAGTCAGGCACAGAAGTGTGTGTGTGTGTGTGTGTGTGTGTGTGTGTGTGTGTGTGTGTGTGTGATGTACATATACAACAGAATATCATTCAGCCTTTAAAAGGAAAAACAATTATTTTATGTACTATAACATAGGTAGAACTGGATGGGAGAGCATTATACATGAAATAAGTCAGGCACAGAAAGATCCCATGGATTCTCACTTATATGTGGGATATGACTCATTGGTAGAGCACTTGCATAGCAGGCATAAAGCTATAGATTCAACCCTTGACACCATTAAAACAAACAACAAAAGATAGAACTCATAGAAGCAAAGAATATAATAAGGCCGGGCAGTGGTGGCGCACGCCTTTAATCCCAGCACTCAGGAGGCAGAGGCAGGCGGATCTCTGTGGCTAGCTTGGGCTACAGAGTGAGTTCCAGGAAAGGTGCTAGAGCTATACAGAGAAACCCTATCTCTAAAAACCAAAAGAAAAAAAATTGCTCTGGACCCTTGAAAGCTATGGGATGTTAGAATAGTGAGTTAAGACCAGAATCACGTTCATTGCTAGCTTCATTACCTTGAGGAAGGTACTTCACTTCTCTGTGCCTTGATTGCTTCATCTGGGTCACTGAAGTAAAGAGGTACCTACTTTACAAAGTTGTGGGGGCTAGAGAGATGGCTCAATGGTTAAGAGCTCTTGTTGCCCTTTCAGAGGACCCAGGTTCGATTCCCAATATTGGCATCTCACAACTGTCTGTAACTCTAGTTCCAGGTGATTTGACACCCTCACACAGACATGCATGCAGACAAAACACCAGTGCACATTAATTGATTGATTGATTGATTGATTGATTGATTTTTTTAAGAAGTTGTTGTGGAGATTGAGTGAATTGGTTTGTAGATCATTTGGCGAAAGATGCCTGGCACATGTTAGCTGTTCACAGAGTACCAGCCATAGCTGTTGAAGGTGAGTGGAGCACCCAGCATTTTGTTGTTGTGCCCCAGGAAGCCCAGTGGCACTCTCCCAGGAAGACAACTGTATGAGGTGGCAGGAGCCTTGGACTACAAAGTTAGTATGTCTGCATTCATGTCTTAGCTTTGCTGAACATGTCATTTAATTTAGCTGAATTTCAGTTTCCTTGTATCTGTTATCTGGATGTAGTAGTAGCAACTGCTTCATAGGGTGCTGAGGATTTCAAGATTGTAAAAGTTCCATGAAAAATGCAAAGTATGGGGGGCTAGAGAGATAACATAGCACTGGCCGCTCTTCCAAAGGACTCAGGTTCAATTCCCAGCACCCACATGGCAGCTCACAAGTGTCTGTAATCCAGTTCTAGGGGATCCAACACCCTCACACAGACATACATTCAGGCAAAACAAGATAGAAAATAAATAATTTTTAAAAATAAAAGAAAATGCAAAGTATGAACTGGATACAGTGGTCTATAATCCCAGCTCCTCAGGAAGCCAACACAGGAAGCTATAGGCCAGCCTGTGCAGCATAGTAAGACTATCTAAAAAAAAAAAAGAAAGAAAGAAAGAAAAGAAAAACAACAACAAAAACAGTTCGATATAGGCCAGCCCAAAGCCCAGCCATAAAAACCCTGGTCACAAAACCCTGATGACTGAGTTCAATCCGCAGATCCCACCTGAAAAGGAGAAGACTGATTCCTTTGTCCCCTGACCTGCACATGTATGTTGTGGCACATGCATACACACCCACATACACATCATACACAATAATAATAATAAATTAAATTGAAGAATAGTAATGTAGGCATGTGTCTCTGTGGCAAAGTATTTGTCTAGCACAATTGAAATCTAGGTTCCATCCCTGTACCACAAAAAGAAGAAAGTAATATAAGATTATATACACCTTAGCTAAAATAGAGTTGTATTTTGAAGGATGGACTAAATTTGTGACTTTCAACATAATCTTCCAACATCTATTTCTTTATTTGTTTAATTATTTTGTCATTGGTTTTGTGTTGAGGCTGTAGTCCAGACTGGCCTCAGAGCCACACTGATCCTCCTGCCTCAATCCTGCCGAGATCTGGGATTACAGGAATGAGCCACCATGCTTCACTAACCTTTTAGCCTTTGAAACAGATATTCATATCCCCCCCCCCTCTCCCCCCCCCTCTCTCTCTCTCTCTCTCTCTCTCTCTCTCTCTCTCTCTCGTTTGTTTGTTTTTTGAAACAGGGTTTCTCTGTGTAGCTTTGTGCCTTTCCTGGATCTCACTCTGTAGACCAGGCTGGCCTCGAACTCACAAAGATCCGCCTGGCTGTGCCTCCCAAGTGCTGGCATTAAAGGCGTGCACCACCACCGCCCGGCTTGAAACAGTAATTCTCAACCAGTCTATCCGAATCTGTACATTCTGTGTTCAGTGAAAGACTCTGTTTCAAAAATTAAGGTAGAGAGAGGGTAGGGAGATGGTACAGTGGGTAGGAGCACTTGCCACACAAATATGAGGACTTGATTTGAATTCCCAGGACAGACAAAATCCAGAGCTGTGGGAAACAGAAGGACTGCCGAGGCAGCCTATATCCAGGCTCAGTGAAAGACCCCCATCTCAAAGGCATACAGGTGAAAGAGCAAGGCATCCAAAGTCGTCCTTTGACTTCCACATGGACGGACACACACACACACACACACACACACACACACACACACAAAATACCATGAAGAGCAATTAAGGAAGATAGCCAATGTCATCCTCTGACCTCCATACACATATGCACAAGAGTACACCCACACACACATGCACAGACACATACAAAAATAATCTCGGAGCTAGAGAGATGGCTTAGCAGTTAAGAGCACTGAATGCTCTTCCAGAGGACCCGAGTTCGATCCCCAGCAACCATATGGCAGCTCACAACTGTGTGTAACTCCAGTTCCAGGGGACCCTCACACAGACATACACACAGGCAAAACACCAATGCTCATAAAATTTTTAAAAATTAATTACTTAAAAAATAATCTCAACATTTGGGAGGTCATATTTGACTACATAACAACAAATTCAAGACCAGCCTGGGATATGAGACATGGTTTTAAAAAATAAGTGGGAAGGTGCTTGAGTTAGTGACATGCCTGTCTCACAAACATGATGACCTGAGTTTGGATCCTCAGCGTCCATGTAAAAGCCAAATGGCTTGTATATATAACCCTCGTGCTGGGAGTGGGACAGAAACGGGTAGATCCCCAGAACTCATTAACTAGCTAGTCTAGCCAGTCAGTGAGCTCTGTGATGAATGAGAGACTCTGCCTTTCAAAAAGAGAAAAAGCGGGTTGGGGGGGGCACACTCAATAAAGGAAGACATGAAATATCAACTCTAATCTCTATATGCGCGAACATACACTGCTTTCATACAAGATGAAAATAAGTAATGTCTTAAAGTAAGTTTTTTTGTTTTTTGAGACAAGGTTTCTCTGCGTAGCTCTGGCTGTCCTAGAATTCTCTCTGTAGACCAGGCTGGCCTCGAATTTCACAGAGATCCACCTGCCTCTGCCTCCTGAGTGCTGGGATTAAAGGTGTGTGCCACCACTGCCTGGCTACTAAAGTAATTCTTTTTTTTTTTTTAATTTATTTCACTTTATTTTATGTGCATTGGTATGAAGGTGTCAGAGCCCCTGGAACTGGAGTTACAGACAGTTGTGAGCTGCCATGTGGGTGCTGGGAATTGAATCTGGGTCCTCTGGACAAACAGTTAGTGCTCTTAACTTTGAGCCGTCTCTCCAGCTCCCTAAAGCAATTCTTAAGGGAGCTGGAGAGATGACTGAGTGGTCAAGAGTAGGTATTGCTCTTCCAGAGGACCCAAGTTCAGTCCCATGTGGGGTGACTCAGGATTCCATGTAACTCCAGGATATCTGCCATTAGAGTACATCTTCAAGCATTTATACGTACATGATTAAAAATAAATTAACTCATCTATGGTTTTACACACATCTTTAATCCCAGCACTTAGGAGGCACAATCAGATCTCTGGTGAGTTCAGGGTCAGTCTGGTCTACACAGTAAGTGTACATGCAGGCAGAATAACCATACATGTAAAATAAATAATATATATGTTCCGGAATTGGTATATGATTCTGATAGAATGGGTTTTTTTTTAAAGATTTGTTTATTTTATGTGTGTCAGTGTTTTGCTTGCATGTATGAATGAATGTGCACCATGTGTGTGCCTGATGCCCATGGAGTTCAGAAGGTGCTAGATACCTAGAACTGGAGTTGCAGACTTTTGTGAGCTGCCATGTGAGTGCAGGGAACCAAACCTTGGTCCTTTGCAAGAGCAAGTGCTCTTAACTACTGAGTCACGTCTTCAACCTGATGCAAGTGGTCGTGATGGAAGTTATTTCAAGTGTTGAAAGATAAATAAGGAGGTTAATACTTACCAGTCTTTTCCTATATGCTAGTCAGTCCTTTGATTGTTTGTTGTTTGTTTTTTTAGGTAGTAGTGGGGGGGGTGCCTTGGTTGGTTGGTTTTGTGTTTTTTTAAAGATAGGGTCTCACAGCTGGGCATGGTGGTGCATGCCTTTAATTCCAATACTCAGAAGGCAGAGGCAGGCAGATCTCTGTGAGTTCAAAGACAGCCGAGGCTACACAGAGAAACCCTATCTCAAGAAACTAAAACAATTTAAAAAACAAAAATAAAAAAAAAAAAAAAAAACAGATAGGGTTTTACTATGTATCCCTGGCTAGCCTGGAATTTGCCATGTAGATCAGGCTGGCTCCAAACCCACAGAAATTCACCTGCCTCAGCCTCCCAAGCACATGTGCCACCACACCTGACTACTTTGTTTATTCCTTATCTCCAACTCTGATAGATTTTTGTTAGCACATTGTGTCTTGTCTCTAATTGCAAGATACAATAGGTTACATTAGAATCAAGACTGAATTTAATGCTGACCCATTTAACCCAATTTAAAAAGGCTTACTTTAGCCCTAATCTCAGGGAACCTCTCTATCCATATTTTTAAATGTGTTATGGGGCCTTCCCAGATAATGATGGGGTTGGTTGGTTGGTTGGTTGGTTGGTTGGTTGGTTTTCAAAACCTGACATTGAACACTAGGAGTGTAACGTAGTAGCAGAGCATGTACTCTGCACATGTGTGGCTATGAATTCAGTCCCAATCCCAGTACCAAAAGGGAAAAAATCATGTCCTAAGTTCTCTGGAGAGCATTACGTCTCTCTCACCTTTGGTCTCAGTGCATTGTGTGTCATGTTTTGCCCTGAAGCAGCATCCTCCAGTTAAAGACAAGGTAAGATGTGCCCAAGAGAACTCTGCTTCTTGAGGGCTCATTTCACATTAGAAACTCTGCAGGCTGCTTGACAGAGGGCACCCATCATTCAGCAAGTCCATAGCCCTTCCACAGGCAGCACCCCAGCAGAGGAGCATCTCTGAGTTGGCCCAGTGTCTGTGGTTCACAACTTCAGAGTGCATGTGTCTGTAGAGTGTTGCTGGTACCCTCTCCTTTATGCCACCTGCCTGCCATGATCAGTCATGCACATTCTCAAAGCACCCACAGCATATGATAGATACCACAGGTAGAGTTTACTTTATACATATATGTACACATATCTGTCCTCAAGAATCTTAGGAGAAAAAATCAGGTGTTACAAATGGGAGAAAAATACTGAAAAGTATCAGCAAACTGGCCAAGTTTATGGATGGTGTGAACTTAAGAGGGAGTAAGTACCTTCTCAGTTGATACTTTTCCATCTAAAAAAATACTGGACTAGCTACAGTAGAAGCAGCGTATGATGACAGTAAGCCAGATACTCTACAGTGCGTGCCTATTGTCCCATCCACTTAAGCTGAGGCAGGAGGATTGGAAGGAGGGCTTGAACTAGAGAGATAGCAGGTTCAAGGCCACCTTGGTTAACTTAACAAGACACTGTCCTAAAATCAAAAATAATAAAAAGGGGCCAGATGTTACACATCTTTAATCTCAGCACTTAGAAGTAGACAGATCTCTATGAGTTTTTATTATGATTTGTTTTTAAAAAAGCTTAAAAACAACTTTTTAAAGAACAAAAGTAATGCCATTTTAGTCTATTGAAAGAACTAAAGCTGGGTGTGGTGGTGCACACCTGTAGTCCTAGCACTGAGGCAGGAGGACAGAGAATTTGAGGCCTGGGTTTCATAGCAAGATCTTATCTCAAAAACAAAACCAGGCCAGTGAGATGGCTGGAAAGGTAGCTGCCACCAAGGCTGATGACCTGAGTTTTCTCTCTGGGACCCACGTGATTTAAGGAAAGAACTGACTCCTTCAAGTTCACCTCTGACTTCCACTCATGTGCACCATTACACACACACACACACACACACACACACACACACACACACACACTCTCTCTCTCTCTCTCTCTCTCTCTCTCTCTCTGTTTTTTTGTTTTGTTTTGTTTTGTTTTTTAAAGCAAAAAGAGGTCCAGTATCCAGCTCAGAACAAGGAAGGAAGGTCTTGTAGTGTGCCCTCTGAGGCCAGGGCATATGTGGTGTTTACCTACTTTAATATTTTAAAGATTTATTATGTGTCTATGAGTGTTTTACTTGCATAGGTTTGTATATACCACTTGTGTGCCTGGTGCCTGAGGAAAGTGATCAGAATTGGACCCCCTAGAAACTGGAATTCCAGATAGTTGCAAGCCAGCATGTGAGTGCTAGGAACTGAACCCAGGTCCTCTGTAAGAACAGCAAATGCTCTTCACCATGGAGCCATCTCTTCAGCCCACATGTCTGTCTTTTTTTTTTTTTTAAACATTGTCATCATTCTTTATTGTTAGTTATCAACTTTATAAACCATCACCTGAAATTGTAAGAAATGAGTTTACTAGACACATATCAGTAAACACTCAAGATACTCAGTAACACAGCAATCTTCTACTATCAGACCAACTTAATTTACAGTTACTGAATAGGCATAATCACCTAACATCATTAAGGATATAAAAATACTGATTGAGGTCTTGTGAATAAAAATATATATATTTATATTCTTTTAGCCCATATTATACCTTCCAGAGTACTGTACATAACAGATTAAGGCATGCATTTCTCTCTTGATCTGCCTGCTATGACTCTACACACACACACACTGGAACAGACTCTTTAGAATCTCAGGTTGCCTTAGCAGTGGTTCCCAACCTGTGAGTCATAACCCCATAGTGGTCCATATCAGATATCAGATATTTACATTGCAGTTCAAAACAGTGGAAAAATTATAGTTATGAAGTAGCAACAAAATTACTGAATACTTTGGGGTGACTACAACTGAGGAACTGTATTAAAGGGTCACAGCGTAAGGAAGGTTGAGAACCACTGGCTTAAGAACTTTGTGGGGTGAGAGTAGGAATGAAAGTCTCCTCTATCAGGCTGGGCTCAAAGTCACCATGTAGCTGAGGATGGCCCTAAACTCCTGATCTTCCTCCACCTCCCAAGTGCTGGGTTTTATAGGTCTGCACCTCATTTATATTGTGGATAAAATAGGCAACAAATAGAGATCATTTTTCATCAGATAATGTCTAACACAAAACAAGGATAACTTATTTTGTCCAAGAATTACTTTTACAAGTAGGCATTGGCATAGGGCTTTAAGTTAATTTAAGTGAAAGAATGTGGGACATTAGTCTTAGTGAAATAGCGGGATATTAAAGAGACAGCTAAAGTGAGAAGCAGATAGGGAGTGGGATTGTTTAGCCTAGAGAAGGTAGAGCATAACAGATCTCAACTAATTGGAGGCAAGTCTGCTGGAAGATAGCATTTATATGAGACCCCAGAGAAAAGAATTAGATGTACTAGGAGGCAGATTTGGGTTTACAAGAGATAGACATTTCCAGAAATGGAATGATCTTCTAGAAAATTAGCCCTTTTTTCTTTGGTAGGAGACAAGCTCTGACTAATACCTATCCTTAATCTAGGGATCCTCCTGTCTCTGCCTCCCAAGTGCTGGTATTTTGAGTATGTACTACCATGCTGTTTATGAAGAAAGGCCCTCTTATAGATTCCAAGTGGTAAAAGACCTCTCATACTGCATGGTCAGGACTAGAAATTCAACTTTTTTTTTTTTTTTTTTTTTTTTTTTGAGATAGAGTTTCTCTGTGTAGCTCTGGCTATCCTGGAACTCACTCTGTAGACCAGGCTGCCATTGAACTCACAGACATTTCCCCACCCCACCACCCCACCCCCTGCTGAGTACTGGGATTAAGGTGTGTGTCACCACTGCCCACCGAATTTTCTTTTAGTAGGCATATAAATCATTTTGTTGAATCAGAGTCTTTCTACATAGACCTAGCTGTCCTGCAACTCACAGAAATCTGTCTGCCTCTGCCTCCTGGGTGCTAGGATTAAAGGCATGTACCACTATGTCAGGCACAGAATTGTTTTTAAAAAAAAAAACAAAAAAACTCTTTATTTAGATAATAAAAATTACTTAGAGCTGGGCATGTGTGCATCCCTTTAATCCTAGCACTCGGGAGGCAGGGGCAATCTGATCTCTGTGTGTTCGTGGCTAGCCTTCTCTACATAGTTGGGTTCCGGGACAGCCAGGGCTAGGTAGAAAGACCCTGTCTCAAAGAAGAAAAGAAAAAAAAAGCAAGAAAGAAAAGAAAAAGAACTGAACTGTAAATAGGACCAGAAAAGATAAGCAAGCATTGGCCTATAGGTACCAAAGGGATAACACATAGTTATTAAGTTTTTGTGGGACTCCTTACTAGACTAAAAGTCCTGTGAGATCAAGGATTGTTGCGGATTTTGTTCTGTCATAGGTACTCAGAATATCTAGCATAGCTTCTGGCATGTGATGTAAGTTCTTAGGAAAGATTTATGGGTAGTAGCTAGCAGGTCAGGATAGATAAAGACCAATTGGCTTCTTGCAAAGAAAGACTGTAAAATCAAGCAGTTACTTCAGAGACTGAACCAGGAGGATCATAAGTATGAGACCAAATTGTGTTCCATAATGAAACTCTATCTCAAAGGGAAGAGAGGAAGGAGGGAGGAAGGAAGGGAGGAAAGAAGTTACTTTTATCAAGCTTAAAGGAAAATGAAGGGATGAAGTGATTGCATAGGCAAAGTCAGTATAGCCTAGAGAATCAGTTGTAAAATTTGCCAAGTCACAGAAGGAGCAAATGGCAGTGGGGGATGGGTCATTGCCTGGAGCCTAGAGTCAAGGGTTAGGAAGGAATGGAAGTGCAGTAGTGATGACCTCTGTGGACGTCATGACCGCACAGAATAGGGAAGCACTGAGAGGGTCTAATTTGTTCTGGAGCAAGGCTGGGCCTAGGGAGGTCTCTGTCCTGGCTTTTCACGACCCATCAGCCTGAAAGGCATAAAGCAGCAGTGTATTAGGTCTCTGAGTCTGTAAGGCATATATCCTTCTTTGAGGAAAGAGGAATAGGAATTCTTCCTACCTGAGTGCTGTAGGTACTAAGTCTTGTTTACCTAGTATGAATGCGACCCTTACCCCACTGAAACAAGGACCTTGCAGTTCCTGTTGAATCCCAGGTCCCAAGCAGTGATACTTATACATACAGTAGGCACTTAATAAATATTTGCTGATTGAATGTTGCCTGTGTTGTCAAATGCTGCAAATGACTCAAAAAGGACATTCTCTCCCTACACAGAATAAATAAAACTAGAACAGGTTTGGCGAAGGAGCCCTGCATTTAGCTATCTGGAAGGTAAATAAGAATGTGGCCCAGAGTAACTAAATCAGTGATTCTCAACCTTCCTAATGCTGTGACCCTTTAATACAGTTCCTCATGTTATGGTGACCCCAACCATAACATTATTTTTCTTGCTACTTCAGAACTATAACTTTACTACTGTTATTAATCATAATGTAAATATCTGAAATGCATATAGTCTTAGGCAACCCTGTGAAAGGGTCATTTGACACCCTCCCCCCCACCTCCCCAAAGGGGTCATGACCCACAGGTTGAGATCCATCGGACTAGAGCCTGATTCTGCCCAGAACTCACTCAATGTGGCAACAGATGAAGACTTTCTTCCCTGGGGGCTGAGCTTGCAGCCTCCCCTGCTGGTTTAGTAAGTGAGGGCCCAGTGCCTGTGTTCCATGTTTCAGACCAGCTAAAGCCAGCCAGACCTGAAAGGCTTGTGTTGGCAGTGCCCGTTTCCGCCCCAACCCCTGCCAATGTGGGTGGTTGCTCTGGAGCACTCTGCAGGGGAAGCAGGATTGGACTGCAGCCCAAGCTACTGCTGCCTGTCGGCTGCCGTCTGTGGTGCCCTAGCTGATGAGAGTACACCTTGCTGGAACAGCGGAGCTCAGAGCTCTGAGTGAATAGTTACTTTCCCTGGGGAAAGTTTGCGAAGAGTAAGCCATATTCTGCCCCAGGAAGCTCAGGTGCCTAGCCGAAAAGATCAGGAAATTCAGGTGAGTTGCAAATTCAGTAGAGGGTGTTTTCTCATCATTACTTCCCTATCAGGATACCTGGGGCAAAGATCCTGCTGAGCCTTATTTAAGGCAGATCTAGTACCTTTGACACCACTGTAATGGGCCAGAATTTTGGCTTAAGGCTGGATTTTTTCTTTTTTTTTCTGATAGCTCATATTACTAGTGGCATACTTGCCCGGGCACTTAGGTCCTTTCCAGAGTCCTGTATTTGCATGTATGCCTGTGGTTAGGTCCAGGTCTTTGGAGAATAGGAAGGAAGAGAGAAAGAACTGCTAGAGAGAGGCCAGGCCTTCTCTCCACCAGCCTACCTGCTCAGTAGCCTAAGTGTAGCACCTTAATTGTGAGTTAAGACTTAACAGCAGTGTCAATAGCCAGGTGTCCTCCAGCCCTGTTTCCGCCTTGCCTGAGTCCAGCTTCTGAACTTCTCAGTGGTGTTAGGCGCCTCTGAATAGGAAGAAAACCAGTGACAACCACTCATTTATGAAGGCACTTCCTGGGCCAGGCACCTTGCTAAGTATTTGATATGCATTATACCTTCTACATCAGAAACAACTTGAGCAAATAGAGGCTCTGAGAAATTAACCTGTCTTGAGAGGCACAGCTAGGAAGTAGCAGTTAGTACCGCTTTCTCAGCGGTCAAGTTCCCACACCTTTTGAATCTTTAGCAACCTTACTGCTACCCAATCCTTCCCCAACTCTTTGCCACTTCTTGTCTATCAGCCTTTAGGAGACTTGCTGCTGCCATGAGTGTGTGTGTGTGCGCGCGCACATGTGGTACAATGGGTGTGGAGAACAGACATCTGTGCCGCCTGACTGCTGACAGTTCTCTTTGCCTTCTCTGAAGAAATAGGGAAGGGACCCAGGTCAAGGATGCAGCAGCTGCTGTGGGTTGATCAGTGCTGTTAGCACTTTGTCTGTGACCTGTTGACCCCGCTCTTCACCTATACAGGTCAACCATAGGGTCTAGGGAGGGCTAGATATAGCCATTAGAATCAGAGGTAATCAAGAAGTGGCCTGTGCTTGGCGGCATATTGCATTGAAATGAGGCTGTGTTGGGGCAGGGATCAGGAAAGAGAGGCTGTTTGGACTGACCCTTTGGACACTGTATGCCCAAGTTATTAGAGATGTGCCTGGTACAGGACTCCTGGTTTTGTCTCTGTCTCATCTTGGTCACCCAGCCCAAGTCCAGCTTCTTCCTCTCTCACTCCCCCGACCCCTGACCCTCTCTCCATTTTATACCTGCTTCTTCTGACTCAGACTGTGAGTGTGTGTCTCCTGGTCCTAAACGACTGCCTCTGTCCTCAGAGTGATTGTCATCCTGTGGCCAGCTTCCCTCCCGCCTCTAGAGTCTGCTGCCTGCCAGGAAGCCCCTCCCCCAGGAATGTGAATAAACTGTTTCCTCTGTCCTCCCAGCTCCAGAGGATTCCCTGTGTGGGATTCTTTATTTCTTGTATCTGAATTTTCATTGGCAGACCCCTTCTCAAGCTGACCCACCCTTGGCTGCTACAGAAGTGAGGCTGAGTCCCACATAGCTACAAGTTCCTGGTTCGTGGAAACACATTAGTGTGAGTTCAGTTTCTTGTAGCCAATCCTATAGGCTTGGCTTATTAAAGATGATAATTAACCCATTGCTAATTGACCTCAAAAGTCAGCCAAGCAGCCTGTATTTTACCAGCCTTGGTGGTAGATTTGGAGTCTATTTTAAGGTTTCTTAATAATCTCAGCAAGACTTCACTTTTCCTGTCTGCATCTCATTTGCTCTAAGGACATTTTGTAAAATTAACAAGCTATAAAACTTGATTGAAGGCTTCAACAAATGTGAGAATAATTGGCTCCATTTAGAGAAACAAGAAAAACAACCTGTAAACTTAAGTTTGCAGGGGGAAAACCCGTGTGTGTGTGTGTGTGTGTGTGTGTGTGTGTGTGTGTGTGTGTGTGTGTTTTGTTTTGTTTTGTTTTAAACCAAAGGAGCAGTGGCAAGTTGGACTTTTAAGACAGAAAAAAAAAAGAACTGGCTTGTCGTGCAAGTTCTGATTCCTCTAAACCAAAAGTCTAGTGAAAGAAATGTTGCAAAATAACTAGCTGTTGGGGCACGCTGAGTCTCTCTCTCGTTCAGGAGTTTGCTCCAGAGGCCTGTCAGCATTCCAACCCTTCCTCTTCTTTCCTGCCTGGCCCAGGTTTTCTCCTTCCCCAAGGCTGCTATGAGGTGTTGCGTCTTGGAACTCAGCTTACATCAGTATGGGATGCTTGGCCCTCTTTATCTCTTGCTGTCTCCCACCTTTCATAAAGTAGCACCAGGTCCTTTGCTCTTTCTGTGCAGACCGCTACTCAGTTCACCAGTCTTGCTTGTCCAGCCCCCTTGTAAGGTAGCCCAGACTGTAGACCAAGCTTCTCCTATGTCAGTCTAAAGGCTTCTTCTGCGTTTCTCAGGACCTGCCTCTTAGCCCCTGTCCCCACCTCATTACCTGCTCACATTATCTCTCTCTAAGGAACTGAGCCTGGGACCAAACAGGCTCTGATATCACCTCTCTCCATCAAGCTTTCAGTTTTCCTTTCTGCTTGGTTCTGTGTGTGTGGACCTGATGGGGTGATAGATAGCTGGAGCCCTGAAGCTTAGAGTTTCGGTTCCTGCTGCTGATGGGGAGCTGCTTTAGACAACCTTCAGGGAGGTAGGAAGGGGCTTTCTTAGGGTGCTTTTCTTTCAGGTCTTCACTGACCTAACCCCAGTTTTTTCTTCAAAGCAGGAATGATTCATTCAGAGTTTTGTCCATTAACTCTGGAGTTCTTGGTAGTCGGCCACAAAGTAAATCTTCCTCCAGAAGGGCAAGGGCTGCTACCAGAAAGGTCCACTGAGAAGGTCCTCGGTCCAGCAGCCCTTTACCCATTTTTAGCTCCAGTCCAGCTCTGCTGTCACAACCCAGAGAAACTCTGTCCTACCCAACTTTCTCCTCAGAAAAATGGAGAGTTTGCCCAAACAGCAGTGGACATACCGTTTATATTCTCTGGTTTTCATTGATATAGGATGGAAAAATATGCTCGTGAAGGAGTTACTGTGGGGATTACATCATGGATCATCGGTACTCCCTCTCTCCAAGCAGAGAACCTACAACCCCTTTAACATTTAACCCCTCTCCTGCCAGAAATTTCATTGCTGAGCAGAGATCATCTTGGAGTTTGCTTTTTAAAGCAAGTGGTTTGAAAAGCTTTCTCCATCTTGATACATCCCTTAACATATTAAACTTTTGTTGTTGTTTTGTCCCTTTCTGATTCAACTACTAGAGCACCTTTGTGTGGGGGAATATTCCTAAGAGCCTCCTGTAGAATCCAGGGTCAGGAGAGCTTTGTTTTCCTCCCACCCTGTGGCAGAATGCTCTCACAATCAGCCCAGCAGGCTGGAAATCGGTTTCCCTGCATCTTTGGGCAAGGCCTAGACGTTCTGCTTGTGGTCTTCCCAGTTTACTAAATAGCTTGGATACATTTCTCACTGCCACACTGTACTTTAAAACCCAAGAATACTGTGTCCAACTTTTTTTGTTCTTCCCGTGATTGGATTACAATGAAGAGAAAACACTCTTCTAAAATATGGGTAAATCATCTCTATATAAACAGGTAGAATCCTTTTTTGGACCTCTGGACTCCAAATTAGGCTACCCCAATGGAGCAGAGCTCTTGAGCAATCACAGCCATTTCATTGTCCTTAAGGGCAATGATGAATGACCATAGCAGACAAAACTCCAGGGAAACTAGGTTCATTCTAAAAGGTGTGGAAATGAAAACTGGAGCAGGGTGGGAGTTCCTATTCGCTTGTCTTTCTTCATGATAGTTCCCACTGAACCTCTAAGGATGTGCTGCAGGCAGGCTCAGGATGTCTGCACCCCAGGCTCCTGCTGTGCCCTGGAAATCCCCATCTCCAGGAGTCCCACGTCCACACATGTGGCCTTTCTCCCTCTTGGCCAGGAATCACACTGCTTCCTGAGCCTGTACCCACCCAGGGCCTGCCTTAATGACAGAGGTGTTTCTTCCCACTTGTCTGAGCATACACCCGTAAGACACTGTCTTCTCCTGGGCAGGTTTCTGCTACAGATTGAACTGGGGCTCCTATAGCCCTTTCACATCCGGTGAGCCAAGGACTATTACAAACTCCTTCTCTCTTCTCCTCACTCCTTTACCTCCTCCACCCCATTCAGTGGCTGCAGTCTCATGCCAGAAAGGAAAGTCCTGGATCCATTACATAATTCTCCATAGTGCAAGCAGTAGCTGGGGCATAAGGTCAGAGGTCATAATGGGGTCAGGTGGCTGACACACACTGTAACGACAAGGTGGTTAAAATTAGACCACAGAGAGGAAACTGGCAGTCTTGTGGAAATGCAGAAGTTTCCTCTGCAAGTGAGAGACTGGGGATGCGGGCCGGCCGCTGTGCGTGCTGCCTGCCAGGCGATTACTCATTTCAGCTCTGCTCTTTGATGCCTTCTAGCCCCTGCTTCTGTATTTGTAGCCTTCCTCATCACATGTTTTAATATACATGTTGGAACCATGGTTACCTGCCCTGGCCCAAGGCAGGACCTTCAGGGAGGTATCCAGGATCAGGCCCCTTAAGATCAAAAGGTTCTAAGACTCTTTAGGGAAGCCTCTTACATGGAGGTGGTCAGATACTTAGCCTACTACTATGGTGGCAATAGCCACAGGTGAGTGGCTTCTGGGCAGGGGAGAAGATGGCAGAGAATGAAGTTGTGGCACAGATGATTGGTGTGCATGCACTCTCCCTGGCCAACCACATGCCAGAGTGATGACTCGTTACAGCATGTCTCGGAAGACGTGGCTCATCCTGTATCATCTGTTCCTGTGGTCTCCAGTGAGTCTCTCTGTGCCTACCCTTCTTCTTCCACGAGCCTATCATGTGCCCATTCCACTCTCACAGTGCCTGACAGGGAAACGTGAAAAGTGCAAAGTGGGATCTTTGGCACCTTCTGAGTGGAGGAGCTGGCAGGTACAGTGGTGAAATGATGAACCTAGACAGTCCAGTCTCTACAACAGCCCTTCACCTGTCCTTTCACATTCAGAAATGAGGTTTAAAAATAGGTCTAGGGGTGAGTGGGGCTGGAGATTTGACTCATCAGATGAGAGCATTGTTTGTTCTTCCAGAGGACCTGGGTTGGGTTCCATTCTCAGCACCCATGTGGTGTCTCACAACCATTTGTAACTCCAGTTGCAAGGGATCTGACGCTACCTTCTGGATTCCTTGTGCACCAGGCATGTATGTTTTGCACAAACATACATGCAGGCAAAATACCCAAGCACAATAAAGTAAAATAAAATTTTAAAATGGGTCTTAGTCATGTAGTGTGTCCTGGAGTCACTGCTGAAAGGGCTACCCTCTGTGTCATGTCTGACCATTATGGTGTAGAAATGACCCTCTACTATTTAGGTGCACATCAAGCAGGGCCCAGAAGCCAGAGAGTAAGAGAAGGGAGGCAGCAGCAAGGAGGAGGACAGTACATGCAGCACAGGTACAGATAGAGGGGAGACGTGCTTATGTGGTCTTGCAGGGAGGATTCCAGTCTAGGTGGCTGTGGACACTTCTTCATCTGAGACCTTTACAAATCTGACAGTTGCTCAGGATCATAAGTCACATCTCACTCAGCTAAATCAACCACAGCTTCTCTGACAGCACTGTCTGTGTGCTGCTGTAGCAACATGGGAGCAACTTATGTGAACCCTGGAGGGCAGAACTTCGGTGAACTCACCTGCTCTGCCCAGTCTTCTCCTCCTGACAGTTCCTGCCCAGTTCTCAGGTGAGGCAGCTTCCATCCAGGTGAGTTCAGAATGACTAATATGCAACAGCCAAGAAAGCTTATCTTTCAGTCTGCAAGTTGTCCTAGAGGGAGTTTGGAGAGGGGCACCAGGGATGCTGGAAAGCCGTGGTCTGTGACAGCCAGCCTGCAGAAATCCATCCCTCATCCTGTTACTGCTCTTCCAAACTTAGAAGGAATTATTTTCTGTTTTTTGTTTTTTTTCATAACGGGACTTTAGTAAAAGAAAAGCACAAGCCTTGAGGGCACCTGGCATTGGTCTTGAGGTTGTCTGCTGCCCCAGGGATGACCTAAGCAAGGCCCTGGTGACTTCCTTCCTTCAGAAGACCTTGGTCCTTGCTTGCCTCCATATACACGCACACTCTCGTTGCTCATACTGCCTCCCTCCCCAGTAACTTTGACACAATTCTCATGTGCCCTGCAGCCGACACTGTCTCTCTTCTTCTCTCCCTCTCAGAAATGCTGTTTTTCTTCTCTCCCTCTCGCCCTGTAGGTTATTGCAGCTGACTGCAAAAGGGTCACAGTGCTGAAGTATTTTCTGGAAGCCCTTTGTGGACAAGAAGAGCCTCTGCTGGCATTCAAGGGTGGAAAATATGTGTCAGTGGCACCCGTCCCAGACACCATGGGAAAGGAAATGGGAAGCCAAGAGGGAAAACAACTGGAAGATGAGGTACTCTTCGGGAAGAGCCCGCTATGGCAGAGGGAAGGCTCCCCTTCCCCCCTGCCCTGATGCCCAGGCTAGAGCTTCTCCTTGGGGTTATTTATAACCTCTTAGTGCAGTGTCTGTTGACATGACAGCCGACTTCTCAAGAGTGCACTCTGCTGGTGCCCCTTCCTGCCAGTCCACCCCAGTGCCTCCATCTACGAGTTCCAGATGCTTCTTTTTAATGTTGCATTGGAGGAAAGAGTTTAATAATGTTCAGCTCTGGAGGCTTAGGAAAAGCAGTAGAGAGAGAGGGGTGTTAGGGTTCAGGCTGAGGATCAAGTTTATAGATGTGTGGAACTCAGCACAGCACAGGCCTGAACTCCAGCCTCCGGCTCAAGGCTCACTCACGTACAGGAAGAGCTGACATTGCTGGCCCCATGTGGAAAATCACCCCTCCCCCGGCCTGCTCTCCCTCTCTTCCTCCCCCCTCCCTCCCTCCTGCACATCCTGATGTGATTAAGGAATTCTCCTCTTGTTTGTTTGCCCTTGGTTTTTCCTGTAGCCCTTGCTTCACTCCAGACTCGTGTGCATGTGTGTGTGTGTGTGTGTGTGTGTGTGTGTGTGTGTGTGTGTGTGCACGCGCGCACTCATGAACATACTATGTATGCATACTTACCTATGTTCCCACCCTGCAGGCCTCCTTGGCAGTTGCCCTAGGTGCATGTATGTCTTTCTGGGGATGGTCTTTGATGGTCATCAGCATGTGCCCAGTTTGTGTGTCAGTTGCAATGAACATTGCTGCCAGTTCTCCTGCTGCGGTCTGTGGGTTCTGAGTAAATGTGACTGTGTGGTAGAAATGGAGCATGTGTGCATTTAACATCACTGTCAGCTTCCTTGCTGTTTGTCTGGGTGTGGGTAACTCTGGGTCCATACACACATCTCACTTTTGCCTGAAGATTGGCTCCTTCCTTCTTTTTACCCCATAGTATTAAAGACAGGGCCTTAGGTAGAAAGAAACATGGGATGGAGGGAAGGACGGAAGGAATCCTAGCCAGAGGCCAGGTCACCCATAGGCCAACATAGTCATTCTCAAGCGCCCGGCGGAGCAGGGCGGGGTACAGGGATGAAATCAGCAACAGGCCAAGGAAGCCAGATGTCAGCTGGAAGCTGTCGTTTAGGATCTCAGGCAGTGATAGAGTGGCCACCTTTGGAACAGAGTTTTCAGAGAAGCAGTCTTGGCCTGACTTCATTAGGATAGCTGGAGAACTCCACCCCATGCCTGATGACACAGGGCTCAGCTTCCAGGACAGAGGTGGTTCCAGGGCTCTAGCTAAGCCCACAATTCCAGACTCTCCAGATGAAACCTGGGCAGGGAATATGGGAAAGAATGAGCTGTCAGCATGGAGGAGAGAGTGGAGTTGCCGGAGCCATTGGGATGTCCAAACCTTAGCTCCTGCAGCCCTGGACACAGTGTGGGAAACACAGGGCCTGCTGCCGCCTGTACCTCCTTCCTTTATCTCAGCCACACCGGAAGGCCAAAGTAGGCAGTGGAGAATGAGCAAAGCCAGCTCTCCAGCATGACTGTAAGAGGTGTCTCTGAACAGTGGAACTGGCAGCACAAGCCTAGCTAGGCAGAGAGGCACCCCAGAAGGAGCAGGCCACTTCTGGTACCAGATCCAGTTGTGCCACAGTAGTCTCCTTCTGAGGCTTATTGACCAGGCAAAGGTTCGTGACCCACACCAGGCTGCCCACTTCTTCCTTTTCCCACGAGTCTCTTGGGTTCCTTTATGTCAGTGGTCCCTGGGAAACCCTACTTACCCTGTTCTGTGTAATTTCATAACCCTGCACTTCCTCGTTTGCTATGAGAGCTGAGCAAACCCCAGACAAGCTTCTCTGACCCTCCTTTGACCTCAGTCCTGCTCACTCTAAACCAGTGCTAACTGTCCATCTCTGGTGAGAGCAGGCAAGGACACTCTTCCTCTGGGGCCAGCAGACATCTTGTTGCACTTGCTTCCCTGCAGGGTTACCCTGTGAGCAAGGAAGTGATGTGAGATCCTCTCCTTCCCATGACCAGGTATTGACAAATAAACGGTGCCTGTGGACAGTGTCCTAGACCCCTCACACCTCTCAGGACAATGACAGATTCTATCCGTAGCTCTCATCTCCCCAAACTGCAGACTAATTGGAAGAGGTGTGTGGGGCAGTGAGGTGTCTTTGAACATCTTTCTTTGTAACAGGATAGTTTGTAGTTCTTAGAGATACTGCCAAACTACTCATCTTCCCTAGATCCCCCCTCCTCATCACCTTACTTACACTTATTAACTACTTTTCACCAAGAGAATCCCAGTCTGCATTAATAGGTTCAGGCCTGACAAAGCTAAGCCATTAAGGGCTGGATCTGAGCAGCAATTGCTCTCTCAATTCAGAACTGCAGGTTTGTTCATTGTGATTGGTAAGAGCAGACATGGAGTCAGACGCCCTTGCTCTGCTTCCTGCCACTTCTGTGACTCTGAGCAGGCTATTTTACTAAATGTCTTCATTTAGAAAGCATGGATGGGCCAGTGGTGATACTGCACTCCTTTAATCCCAGCATTTGAGAGGCAGATCTCTGTAAGTTCAAGGCCAGCCTCATCTACAGAGTGAGTTCTAGGACAGCCTCCAGAGCTACACAGAGAAACCCTGTCTTAGAAAGCCAAAAATAAGAAAGAAAGAAGGGGAGGAAGGAGGGGGGAGGGAGGGAGGAGGGAGGAACAGCTATGTGCATATGAGAATTAAAGGAGTTATGAGAGTTAAAGAGTTAATGTATGAAAACACATAACCCAGTACACAGCCCATAAAGAGCCCTGAGTAGCCAGTAGCTGTCAGTATAGTCATTATTATCATCCTGTTAGGATTGAAGGAACCTCCCTTCGCTGTTGACTCACTCCCTGTGTCCCCTGCTAGTCCTGTCCCTCAAAGGAAACTCTTGGGCAGCTGTATGTTCTCTCCTGACCAAGGCCAAAAGTAAGAGAGTGAGGAATGGAGCTAGGACCACCCGGGGAGCAGTGGTTGCTGAGAACTGAGTCTGCAAGTGAGGAAGTGCCATCCCTGGGGAAGACTCCATCAGCCTGGCAAGGAGGCTCCTTAAGCTAGCCAGCCACCTCCTTCTTACTCAGCCTAGGCCCTTAGAGGGCAGCTAAGCAAGGCCATGTTATGTGAATTTTTTAATGGGGCCCAGAAGTCCTGACACCTCTAGGCTGTGGTCTTAAAAGAAATCAAGACAAGGTCTATAGAGCATCTGCTCTTGATGCTGTCTGGGGCAAGGGAACTTCCTTGCTGAGCTCCCAGAAATTGGCCAGAGTTGATTCTTATCACATTATTAGCAGGAATTAGATTTAAATTGGGCAGTTCAACTTTCTCCATAGTTTATTCTTTGAATCATTTATAATTTCAAAATGAAAACAGGTCCAAAGTTTGTGTTTGAGTGTGTACAAGGGAGAACAAAGGAGTGTGAACACAAGCATGCAAGTGAACATCTGTGATTATGAGTGTCGTAGGTATGTGTGTATAAGAAAAAGCTCTAGCATGTAAGGGTGCAATTTAAGGGGAAGAGTGACAGCTCCTGCCAGCATATTCTAGGGAACCCTGGCAAGCAACGCTCCCCATCAGCATGGGGTGGGGGTGGGGGTGGGGTGGGGCTCAAGGAATAGAATGGACCCATGAAGTACCATGGCTCACTATCTCCTCTTTACCTTTGTCTGTGCCTTTCCTTTACCCAAGGAAGAAGATGTGGTGATTGAAGACTTTGAGGAAGATTCAGAGGCTGAAGGCAGTGGGGGCGAGGATGATATCAGGGAACTACGGGCCAAGAAGCTGGCTCTAGCAAGGAAGATAGCTGAGCAGCAGCGTCGCCAGGAAAAGATCCAGGTGAAGCCTAACTGGAGAAATCCATTCCCATTGAGGGTGTAGCTCTACAAACCACGAAATGACGTGAGCAGGGAGTGTCAGGGTATCTTGTTATACCCCACCTCTGCACCCAGACTGTGCATCCCTCGTTGTGAGTTCTAAGGCAGGGCAGGTCTTCTCAGTGTCTGATGAGCATCCCTTTTCCTGTGAGACTGTCAACACCACACATAGTCTCTTATGCAATCTCAGAGACTCAGAGTTCTCTTTCACCATTGTAGATATTCATGGAGGACACTCCTTTTGTGGGGTTAGGATGCTGTAGCCACAGGCTACCTGGGTTCCCAAGGCAATGGGAGAGCCCCCTTTGGACAGAGTGCTTTCCACATTCTCCCAGGGAGAAGCTACCTAATATACATTTAGGGGTTACCCCACTGTCAGCCCTCCTGGAAGCCCAAGCCTTCATTTCCAGCAAGTTTTTCTCTATGGCTTTCCCAGATCTGTCTCCTTGTACTGAATACTTCCTTCTCCAACAAGTTATGCTCCCTTTATAGACTTTGTACATAGGAGAGCATTAAACCCCTTCCCTTGCCTCTCCAAGCATGTCTTTAGGTCTCTCTCTAGTCATGTGTGTCTTCACAGAGTTCAGGAGTGTCTCCAAAGGCAAGTACACCACTCTTGGCATGCTGTTCTTCTCTTAAGCATATGGTTTAGTGCAGAAAGCCGAGCAAACTTGATGTAATTCAGGGCCTGACACTTACCTAGGCTTATATTACTGAGCAGATTATTTAACTTTGAAGAACCTGTTTCTTCATAGGCAAAGTAGAGTGGTAGTACCTCCCTCTTACTGTCCCCAGAGGCTTGCATGAGACACCGCCTCTAAAGTGCTTAGCCCACAGTGGTCCCTTTGTCTGAGATTAGTCTCATTATCCTGCCCCAGGAGAGGAATGGTAACAGTTGGAATTGGTCTTCTAGACATGCCCAATATCCTACTGCTACTAGGATCCAGCATACAGTATACCTTTACATGCTTGCCTGTTGTAATGTGGCCACCTACACAAGCCTTCCATGGCGCTGACTGTAAGCCTCTTCGTGGCCCAAAGAACAGCATCATCTTCAAGTCTATCTTCCTGCCCTTTTCTGTCTCACCATCGGTCTTGAAAAAAGTCCTACCTCTAGTTACCACCTCCATGTCTTGACTGTCAGTCCAGCTGTTAAAGAAATTACTGCCAGGACCTGTTTTTTACCAAATTTAGTCCTGCTGTGCATGGTAGCATGAGCCTGTAATCCCAGCATGTGGGATGTGGAGGTAGGAGTTCAAAGCCATCCTCAGCTATAAACCAAGTTCAAGGCCAGCCTGAACTACATGAAACCTACTCACCAAAAATAAAAGCAAAAAACTCCAAAACGTAGTCCCCATTATAGTTAACTTATGTACAGCTTTGGATCCTTAAGCCTCTTTCCTCCAGCTTCCCATTAACACAGTGAGTGCACTGTTGTCTTCTCTGCTAGTCAGAGCTACCTTTCCAGGCTTCCTCCACCATTTTTATTTATTTATTTGTTTTTATTTTATGTGCATTGATGTTTTGCCATGGGTGTCAGCTCCTTTGGAACTGGAATTACAGACAGTTGGGACCTGCCATGTGGGTGCTGGGAATTGAACTCAGGACCTCTGGAAGAGTAGTCAGTGCTCTTAACCACTGAGCCATCTCTCTAGCCCCCATTTTTAATTTTAACTCCACCATCCTTTCTGTTGTTTTTAAGTCTAACAAGCTGAATTGGTATTTAACAGAAATTTTTGGTTGACTTCATTGATGGTAGCAAGTAGAACATCACCTTAAATTCTACCATGACCTTTTACCCCTGCTATCCAATTTCTTATCATATCCTGTCCTTTCACCCCTCCTTTCCTAGGTCCCATTGCTGCTGCTACCCCAGTTCAGGGACTTGTTGAACCTTAGTCTTGCATTGTATAGCTCCAGAGGGTGCCACTGACTTTATAATCTGTGAATGGCCCCTTTTGGACTCACATAGTGCTCAGTCTGGCCACCAGGCTCCAGCCACACCATGAGTTCAGTTCTTTTCCCATACAGCCATTCCCCTGCTAGAAATCATCAGTGCCTTTGCTTGGCTAGTGAAATAAAGTTTAATTCCTTCTAATGACATTTTAGGCTCCCAGTCTGCTCCCAGTGTGTTTTTCCTACTTTGTTTCCCATTAACACACTCCCTGTGAACCATTATTAACTATTAGACACTGAGCAAAGAGATTGACTTCTCTGAGCCTGTTTCTGAATCTGTAAAATGAACTTGACACAGCACCTGCCTTATAGTTGCTGGGCTTCTTCAGGATGAGCAACAGTGTGTATAAAGTGCCTGTCCGGGCATTAAGACTCCTGCCCAGATAGTGCTATTAACTTTCCTCTCTGCTCACTGCTCCACAACCACCCTGCCCTTTCCCACTCTCAGATAATTCCTTGAATCTGCCTCTCAATCCAAAGGGCTCCTTTTTGGCCCTGTATTTCCTGTTACCTGTTGAAATTCTATTTTCCCTGCCTTTCCCAGTGAAACTCCTTCTCCCCAGTGAAACCTTCCTTGATCTCCCCTAGGAGGAATTCCTCTCTGCTCTAGGGTTCCTGCAGTGTTGATTTATACATCATTTGTGGAACTGCTATCATGTCTCATGTTACAGTTATTTGTGGGCCTTTCCCCCACTGTACTAGGAATTCCTAGGAATCAGGGACCATGTTCTCAGCTCAGTTTAGCAAATGGTATTGAGTATTGACTCTCCTGATGGCTAGAATCACAAAAGTGTGTGTGTATGTTGCCAGGGAGAGGGGGGAGGGCACGGGGGCACGGGACGGGATGTGGATTTAAGAGCAGACCTTGCAGTAGAAAAGCTATTTTCTTTTCTCTCTCTCTCTCTCTCTTTTTTTTTTTTTTTTTTTTTTTTTTTTTTGAGCTGAGGACCGAACCCAGGGCCTTGTGCTTGTTAGGCAAGCGCTCTACCACTGAACTAAATCTCCAACCCCTATTTTCTTTTCCTTTTTCTTTTTTTCTTTTTCTTTCTTTTTTTTTTTTTTTTTTGGTTTTTCAAGACAGGGTTTCTCTATGTAGTTTTGGTGCCTGTCCTGGATCTTGTTCCGTAAACCAGGCTGGCCTCAAACTCCCAGAGATCTGCCTGACTCTGCCTCCCGAGTGCTGGGATTAAAGGTGTGCGCCACCACTGCTCTATTTTCTTTCTTTCTTTCTTTCTTTTTTTTTTTTTTTGGTTTTTCAAGACAGGGTTTCTCTGTGTAGCCCTAGCTGTCCTGGAACTCTCACTGTAGGCCAGGCTGGCTCAAACTGGAGAGATCCACCTGCCTCTGCCTCCTGAATGCTGAAATCAAAGGTATGCATCACCAAAGCCCTGGGAGAAGCTATTATTTAAATAAGTGATTGGGCTTGTGAGTGAGGTCTTTTAAAAGATCAAGTATTAACTGGGTGTGGTAACACATGCTTTTAATCCCAGGATTTAGGAGGCAGAGGCAGGCAGATCTCTCTAAATTCAAGACCAGCCTGGTCAGCAAAGCAAATTCCAAGACATCCAGAGCTACATAGTGAGACTTTGTCTCAAAAATGAACAAACAAAAAAGATAAAGTACGGGCTGGCAAGATGGCTCAGCGGGTAAAGGCACTTGCCACCAAGCATGATGATCTGAGTTCAGTTCCCAGTACCCGTGTGACAGAAGGAGAGAACTGACTCTGAAAGTTGTCTTCTGACTTCTGTGCACATGCTACGACATGTGATTGCTCCCTCCACCATACACAATAAAGACATTGATTAAATAAGTAGGAAATTGTTTTTGAAAGATTGGGTACAAATAAGCCAGGGTAATATTTCATGTATTGATGCTCACGAGGCTTAGGCAGGAAGATTACAAATTCAAGGTCAGAGCTGGACTGTATGGTGAGCCTGAAGGATGTAGATTGGGCTACGTAGTGAGACCCTCCTAAAAGGGGAGGAAGATGCTGTGAGAACATGTACTATAACTACTCTATCTTTGGTCAGAGTACACTGTCCAGGTTGGCCATGCAAGCAATAAGCAGTCCTAAAATTGGAGGTCCAATATAAGATCTAACTTCCAGGGCCATTGATTGTGTCCCACAGTTCTGTTGAGAGGAGGTTGCTTTGGCCCTTTAAGAACAGGCCCCACATGCACTGCTGCTGGCGGCCCTGCCTCCTGTCAGCCTCCTTCCTCCAGCCCCATAGCCACAGGAGGATTTCTCAGCAGAGGAAAAATTCCCCCTTTTACCTCCCCCTTCTTTTTAATGCCCGGGGCCCTTCACTTCCATAATTCTTCATTTTCCAGCCTTGAACGTAAGCCAGACACATCTGTCTGGCCATATGCGTGAACCCTGGAGTCTGTGCCGAGGTAGCTGTAAAACAGGGCCGGTGAAGGCCCTTCTGGGAGAGCACACACATGTGTGTGCCCTCAGGCCATTGGCTCCCTGCCCAGAACCACGGGGCCTTGGTGCTTCAAACCCGTGTTAACCTTCTCTATTTTTCCTCTTTTTGTTTAATTTAAGGGGGAAAATCCCAAGGAAAAGGTATAAATTGTCCTGGGAGTAGGGGAGAGGCTCCTAGCTAGAGAGACCATTATTGTTGGCAGGTACCTGGGTCACACTAATACAATAAGGAAGAAAGGAGCATCCAGTGAATTAAGATCGGAGAGATGGGCTGTAAATTACACTGCTCTGAACTCCATCAGTCTCCAGAGTGTTAACCGAGAGGTGTAAGGCAGGTCCCCAGCTCCCAGTGCCTTTTACAGATGCAGCAAAACAGGAACCACACATGTTTGGGGAAGGGGATATGAAGATGGGGTGAACAAAAGCCCCTCGCCCCAGGATGGCTATAAAGTCCAAGTGTGATCTGGGGCTGTAGCCACACCTCCACTTCCCTGCTCCCACATAGACCCTAGGGCCTCAAGCTCATCTGTGGAGATGGGGGAGGTGAGGCCTGGCCTCCTTCTGCAGCCTGTCCCTCCCTGCTTCCGGCACTGCAAAGAGGCTGGTGAGTGGGGCCGACTAGAGGTCAGAATAGGGGTGTGGGGAGCTCTCAGGGCCTGTACAGCTGGAGCTACAGAGCCCAGGCAGGCCCCTAGATGTGAGGGGTGCCAAGTCCACCCACCCAAGGCTTTGAGACCACACGCTTTGGCTTAGCCCAGGCTTTGCCTTGATGCCTATGATGTACTTCCTACTGTACTAGTCCTGTATACCTTACTGCTTTCTGCCTGTGTTTTTATTTGTACTGCCCTTCTTGGGAGATGTCAAGAGTTCTGAGCAAAAGGTATGTGGTTGGTCTGGGAAGTTGGTCAGAAGGGTTTCATTCCTAATCAGGTGCTTAGGACCAAGTGGTCACTGAAAATCCTCCTCCAGGCATGAGGCATGGCCTGTTGGCACCTCATACTGTCCTGACCCCATGAATCTCCTGCCTCCTCCCCTGATTCCAGGAGGCTCTCCTGTGATTTGTGCTGCTCTTGGGCAGGGTCAGGTTTCCTGAGCAGTTGCAAACATCCCACCTGAAACATAACAGGCTCTTCCTCTGGCCACAGCTATTGTTTCCCTCTGCATTATGGCCACGGTCTTGCTCTGTAGCCAGCAATGACATGTGTTCTGAAAATAGCTTCACTCGCCTGTCCCCTTCCCGCCCACCCACCCTCCTGAAGATGCAGTCACTCCTTTGTGGGAGCCCCAGGAATTTCACTCTAAATATAGCTACAGTCCATTCACACTGCCACCCAGTCAGAGGGGAGGGGACACTGGAACAATGGGGTATGCACAGAGCACCTCCCCCACCCACACATACACCTGTATGGAAGCTAGCGGAAGGCAGACACTCAGCCCTGGCTCCTAGCTGTCGGAGACAATGTGGGAGCCAGTACACTACCAGTCCAGGGGCACGTTCACCCCTGGGCAGGAAAGCACATCGATCTTCAGAGCTGGGCACCGCCCAGGCCTACTTTAGCCTCTGCATAACATGGTGCTGGACTGCCAGCTGGCTCAAGCTCCTGTCACCTCATTGGCGCCCAAAGCATCCACAGGGTTCTTCTGACTTCCCCCAGAATCTCAGAATGGTCAAGCCTTCGACTGAAACCTCTAGACTGATGCTTGTGGCAAGCTCAGAAGTATCATGCTTAGCTCTTCATTCTCCACAAGGAAGAGAGGGTATATATTTATTTGGCTTTTTCAGAACAAGAGTTATTTATTAAAATTCAGGGTCTAGAGCAGTGGTTCAGCAGTTAAGAGCACTTCCAGAGGACATGAGTTCCATTCCCAGTCAGTACCCACATGACAGTTAAACTGTTTGTAACTCTAGTTCCAGGGGAATCTGACACCCTGTTACAGCCTCCACAGGCGCTATACATGCATATGGTGTACAGCCCATTCATGCAGGTACATTTTAACTCATCCAGGTTTTCTTTAAAGTGTTATTTACATTGTGATTGAGTTCATTGAGCTCCTATAGTAATCAGGCCCTGTGAGCCTTATGTTAAGTCCTGATGTCACTATAATCCCAGCTATTCAGAGGCTCCATTGGAAAAATAACTTGAGCTCAAAATTTCACAACTAACCTAAGCAACAGAGGCTTTGTAGTCCTGTGTAAGTTAGAACTTTCTGTGTAGATCAAGCTGGCCTTAAAGTTACCGAGATCTGCCTGTCTCTGCCTCTTGAGTGCTGGAGTTAAAGGTGTGTGCCACCACATCCTGCAGAGACCCATCACTGGGTCTCAAACCAATAAGTCATAATTTTTGTTTTTTGTTTTGTTTTGTTTTGTTTGAGACAGGGTTTCTCTGTGTAGCTTTGAGCCTTTCTTGGAACTCACTCTAGCCCAGGCTGGCCTCAAACTCCCAGAGATCCACCTGACTCTGCCTCTTGAGTGCTGGGATTAAAGGCGTGCGCCACCACTGCCCAGCCAAGTCATATTTAAAAAAAAAAAAAAAAATACTAATACACTTCTTTTTACTTTGTTTTTCTACTTGTATTTGTTTCAAGCTCAGGACAGTCCTCATACACTCTCCCTCATTCCAAGTGCTGCATTATGAGCATGTCCACACATGGCTTAAGCATCTGTTTATCCCTGTGGTGGTTTTGGACATCCAGAAAAGGGATTCTAAGAGCTTCTCAGGGGAAGTTCTCTCACTTTCAATAGCCAATGTATTATACATTCCCTTTGGTTTCTGCCAATGATTATCTTCCTTTTTCTTTTCCTTTTTTTCATGTATTATCCAGATAGTTTTGAAAAATAGGTAGTATTATTAGGCACATTTGAGTATACTCCTAATTCCTACTACTCAGGAAGCCGAAGCAAAAGGATCATCAGATTGAGGCAAACCTGTGCAATATAGTGAAGCCTATCAAAAAATAAACAGATTGTTCAGCAACTAAGAATGCTGTTCAGTTGAGGGGTGGATGGCACATGCCCTTAATCCTAGAGCTCAGGAGGCAGAGGCAGGCAGTTATCTATGAGTTTGATGCCAGCCTGGTCTACACAGCTAGTTCCAGGACACCCAAAGAAACAAAAAAGGAACCCTGACTAGAAAATAAGTAATGAAAATCAGAAGTATTGCTTGGAGATTACTCACTGGCTAAAGCCCTTGCCCTGCGATCATGAGGACCTGGGTTAGAATCCCCAGCATCCATGGAAAAAGCAGCACATGGCTGTGTGTGCCTGAAACTCTAGCACAGGGGGAAACCCTGGGAGTCTGCCAGCTAGCCAGCCTTCCAGAAACATCAAGTTTCAACTTCAGAGAAACCTTGTCTCCAGACAAAGTGGAAAAAGATACAGAAAGATACCTGGATGTCTTACTGTGGACTTTGTATACATGCATGGGCACAAGTATCCATAAACTCACATATATACATCCCATGTGCATAAAAAGAGAGTCTCTCTGCTGTTCGGGCTGGCCTTGAACTCACGGATAGTTTCAAATGGTCTCCCATCTAGTTGAGACTACATGTGCATACCACTGTACCCAACAGCTGTAAGTCTCAAAATAGAAATAAATACTCTTGGGACTAGACAGATGGCTCAGCATTAAGAGCATTTAACTGCTCTTCCAGAGTACCTGAGTTCAGTTCCCAGCAACCACAGGCTCACAACCATGTATAACTCCAGCTCCAGGGGATCCAACACCTGTGGCCCCCATAGGCATCTGCACGCACACACACACACACACACACACACACACACACACACACACACACACACAGTTGAAAATAATAAATTCCTAAAAAGAAATAAATACTACTGTGCCTCTCCTCCCTATTCTCAGTTACTGGTGTCTTTGATGGTCACTCAGATGCACAGAATATAAAAGAGAGTTGTACAAGAATAGTAGAGATTGTCATTGTTGTTACTAATGTGTGTCAGGCATCAAGTAAGGTACTCTTACATACAAGATGAGTGTAGAAGTTTGCTGTGTTATAAGTCCTCTCATTTCTGGCGATGGATTACTCTGTCTGCAGAGTAATGAAGAACACAGAGCCTACCTATATGGTTCCATCCTTTGAAGGAAAGGAAACAGCCACACTGTACGGATCTCCTAAGCAGAAGGAAGACTTAGGAAAGCCTCTGCCTGGTCTGCCTGTTTCCTGGTTCGTTGTGTACCTTCTGTGCAGCCAATTGTATTGTTTGTTTGAGACAGGGTTTCTCTGTGTAACAGCCCTGAGTGTCCTGACTCTGTCCTACAGAGTAGTGTCTCACTGTGTAGACCAGGCTGGCCTCAAACTCAAAGCTGCCTCTGCCTCCCGAGCTCTGGGATTAAAGGCGTGCACCACCACCGCCCGCTGTTTGTAATTTTGTGTCTCAATTTTCAGTGGGTTAGCATTACAAAATCCATGCTCACTGTGTTAAAGGAGCCTTTCTAGAGATGCGGCCATCAGCTCCTTTGGCTGCTGCATGCTGTGTCTGTCTGTCTCAGTTGGCTGTCAGTTTGCTCCAGGAAGCTCCTGGTCCTCAGAGATAGCTGGACACATAGCACTTTCCCAAACTGAAGTTAGTCTTCCCTTGCACACCTCATGTCAACATAGTCCTTATTGCCGTAAGTTTGGTTTGGAGTATCTACTTTTTAAAAAAGTTTTTGAAGTCTTTTTTGTGCTTGGTTACGGGTTTGCTTATTTTGAGTTTTTTTTTTTTTTGGGGGGGGGGGTTTGTTTTGTTTTGTTTTGTTTTGAGACAAGGTCTCCTGCCAAGGATGATCCTGAACTCCTGATCCTCCTGTCTGCCACCACACCCACCTTGGAGTGCCTACACTTTCCTGAGGTTCCCAGGGCACTGTCTGAGAACCAGTGTGGCCCAGGCTGAGCTAGTCAGAGGGCTCCTGTGGAACTCTCCTTCCGGGTCAGCACACTTGACTCCAGGCCAGGCGGATCTGTCTGAATGTCAACGTTCCAGTTGCACCCCCTCACTCCCACCAGAGGCTTCTGCAGCTTTTTACTCATACAAACAAAAATAAATCTCACTACCGGCCTCTGAACTCCACAGCAGCATGCTTCCCTTCTCCCCGAGCGTCCCATGGCTGTGAGTGGGGACTTGGCACTCTCCCCATCGACATCACTTTTTCACTCCCTGCGCATCCTGTCTCCTTCTCTCACCGTGCGACCCAGAGATCAGAATGGGACGTGACGGCCGGCACAGGCGCCGTGCACAGCTGCCAGGAATCTGACGGGTAAAATCTGGAAAAGTTAGGAGGGCAAATGCCAAACACATACAGCGCCACTCAGAAAGGGCCGGAAACGCAGACACCCATCGCAGATCCTTCTTGATCCGCCATTCTTTTTAGTGGTGCTGAACTAATCTTGTGACCCAGGTATGACTCCCTTCACCCACCTAGCCCACTGGAACCCTAGGAGAAGAGGCAGCAACCTTGTCTAATCTCCTGAGACTCCATGAGGGCATGTGGGGAACAGGAAGCAGTTGTGTGGTGACTCACTGGGCAGAGCCAGGTTAGGGGAAGTTGTCTGCAGGCGTCCCTGGGACCGGATGAGGGCAGCCCAGCTTTGACCACCACACGCAGCTTGGCCCTGTCCCATTCCCAGGGAACCATCTGCTACCTCTCTGAGAAGCTATGGCTAGTTCGCCTTTCTGGCCATGGACTCCAAGTACTCAAGGAAGTTAATGCTTCCCCGATCCTTACGCTAGGCTTTATATCTGTCCTGTTGTCGAACACCAAGTAGATTCACTTTGCCCCCCAAGCCTGCCTTGGTTGCCTGGCTTAATGACCCTCCTGCTTACCACCAGCATACAGATGTAATGGTCAAGGTCTTAGGAACCCATCGTTCATCCACAGTGAAAAATGGCAGTCAGCAACTTTCTTAATGGAAGTCTAACCAAGTCTGCATGTCATTTCTCAAAATAGGAAAACAGAGATGTGGTGCTTCCTTAAGACTAAGGCCTCTATACTATAGGTGCTAGTGTCCTATCATTCATGAGCCACGTGGCAGAGCCTGTTATGTCCTTTCTTCCAGAAAGACAGAGATTTGGAGCCCAGGGCTCCAGGAAAAGCATTCTGGTAGTTGTATGGAGAACAGAAGTCTGGAAAAGGGCTGCTCCTCTGCGTGAAAAGGGACAGCAATATTTGCTGAACCTAAGCAAAACCATTTCCTGTTCTTCTGAATGCCCAAGCCAAGATTAGTATGTTACTGTCCTGTTGGCAGCTCTCTGGGTAGCGACAGTGACCCAAAACTCCTGGGAAGGTGGCTGACACTTTCCCCTTGTGAGGTGAGATCAGTTGGAGGATTTCAGCAGACTGGGCCTCTCTGCCACATTTCTCATGCTGCCATTGTCCTGTGGCCTGTGTCTTCGCCAACTGTGGTGGCAGTGGCAACAACAACTTACTCATAGGGAAAGGTCCCTGGTAGGTCACGGAAAGCCACCCCCATGATTTGAAGGCATGCCCTTTCAGTTTTACTGTCACTTAGTGACGCCTAAGCAGCCCTTCTGCTGACTGTTGGTGGCCAGTCCCGGCACCGTGGGCCCATCTCAGTTGGCACGCAAAGGTACTTCCTCTGCTGCTTCAGGGTCTGTGTCCTGGCAGTTGCTGTGTTTCAGAAGACCATAAGAGGGAGTGAGGGGACTGGGACTTGCCCACCTGCTTTTCTGGATTCCCACTGGTACTGGCTAGCTCCCTATACAGAATCTGCCAGAGCAGATAGATCCAGCCGACCAGTTTGCTTCCTGGCCACGGTCCCCAGAGGAAATAGCACAATAATGAATATACTCTGTAATGATAAATATACCCTAAACTTATCCCAGCAGGTCATTGCCACCCATGTTAAGACTGTCAGACTAGAAGACACAGATGTTCACAGAGCTTCCCAGAGATGTGAAAGCCTGTAGCACAGACAGTTGTTGGCTTGTGGGCTTCTAAGGGTGGGAGTGGTTGGTACATAGATCTGCTGGTGATAGAGGTGAGTGTTGAGTAGTACGGGGTGGGACACTTGAGTTTTGTTTTTTTGTTTTTATGGCATTTCAGTTTGCATAAGATACAACAAAAAGTCCCAATTTAAATAAAGTCAATTTAAAGGTAAAATGAAGTCAATGATAGTATTACTTAAACAGGATTGTGGCAAAGGGGTAAAAGTTGAGCAAAAATGCTGGGAGTAGTGTGCCTTTAATCCCAGCAAGAGACAGAGGCAGGCAAATCTCCAAGTTCAAGGCCAGCCTGGCCTATATATCAAGTTCCAGAATAGCCAGAACTGTATAGAGAGACCCTATTTCACAAAAAAAAAAAAAAAAAAAAAAAAAAAAAGGAGGAGGAGGAGGAGAAGAAAGGTGGCAGAGAGCAAACAGGACCCACATTTAGGAAATACTGTGCAAAGCAAGGAAAGATGGAAAGATGGTAGCAGTTGTGACCTCTCTGATGGTTGCTCTTTGCATGAGTTAGGCTATAACTTCATCTTTATACCCCTGCTGCAGAAAATGATAAGTAGCATTCTGATAATAGCCTCTTTTTAAAATTGTTTGACACTGTGTGTGTGTGTGTGTCTGTGTTTGAGTGAGCACTTGCACAACATGTACATGAGTAATTTGTAGGAATCAGATCTCACCAACCTGTGTACTTTTTTTTTTTTTAAGGACAGTCTCGCTCTGTAGCTCTGGCTACTCTGGAACTCTCAGACATTTGTCTGCTTCTGCTTTCTGAGTGTTGGGATTAAAGGCATGTGCCACCACACTGGACGATGTGTTATCTACTGGTTTTTGTTTGTTTGTTTTTTGTTTGTTTGTTTTTTGTGAGACAGGATTTCTCTGTGTATCCCTGGCTGTCCTGGAACTCACTTTGTAGACAAGGCTGGCCTCGAACTCACAGAGATCCGTCTGCCTCTGCCTCCTGAGTACTGGGATTAAAGGTGTGTGCCACCATGCTGTTCCCTGTCTCATTTTAAAAAGGGCAGGGGGAGGGAAGGAAAGATCAGTTCTGATACGGATATTCCTAAGTGTCAGATTGAGAAGTGCCGGTGTGCATGCTGCCTGTATCATGTGGGGCCCCTTTCCTAGCAGAGTTACTTACTCCCTTCTTATGTTCTTGATTTTCTAGTCTTAAGATCCTTTCAGAAACTTATTTTTAATATCATCAGGGTCCTTTCTCAGTGACAGCCAAGGTTTAATGAGATCTCATCCCTGGGCCATTTGTCTGTGTTGGTTTTGATTGCACTACTTTGCTCAGCCTGTGGGTCTGTCTGTCCCTCAGGCCTGAAGGGGTGGCTGTGCCTCCGGAGGGGGAAGAGATGTGTGGGGGCAGGATGCTTACACACTGTTGAGTCAGGGCCCTGGCTCACCCGCCTGCTCACTCTCTTGCTCCCTCACATTCTGTGTCCCTGTAGGCTGTTTTGGAAGACCAGAGTCAGATGAGGCAGATGGAGCTGGAGATCAGACCCTTGTTCCTCGTACCAGATACCAACGGCTTCATTGACCACCTGGCCAGTCTGGCCCGGCTGCTGGAGAGCAGGAAGTACATCCTGGTGGTGCCCCTCATTGGTGAGCTGGGTGGGAAGACACAGCAGCCCTGCACATGCACAGTCCCTCTTCACATGCCCGGAGCCAGGCAGGCTGACCTGGCTGTGCATGTGTAAGACAGGATTTGCAGGGAATGCATGGGGCAAGAAAAATTGTTTAATAATCAGAGTAGTTCAAATTATTATGGCTGATCCATGGCTTAAACTGCTTGAGCAAATGG
This sequence comes from Onychomys torridus, assembly GCF_903995425.1. Taxonomy (NCBI): domain Eukaryota; kingdom Metazoa; phylum Chordata; class Mammalia; order Rodentia; family Cricetidae; genus Onychomys; species Onychomys torridus. The sequence continues at coordinate 63,384,004 of NC_050450.1, forward strand.
ACTCCTGTGTCCCAGCAACCAGCGGCTGCATGAGCCCAGCCCTTGTTTTTTCCTTATAAAGCTTGCAGTAAAACAGCAAAGCTGGTTCCCGTTATTGGTAAACACTCAGCCCTGGCAGATAACGGCAGTGCTGCTGGGTGGTCTGGCAGGGAGGCTGGGAGGATTTTGAAGTGGTTAGATGCCTTTGGTCTGATTGTCTTGTAGCTTTTCATGATCATTCTGTTAGTTCGAGGTAACATTCTTCTGGCCAATGTCACCCTAAGGCCAGACTGACAGGAACCCTCCAGAGCATGACCTTTGGCTCATGCCTTTCAATTCCTACCACTTAGGCCATTGGTACTGTGGAGGGGAAGCATCTCGGTCCAACATGCCTGCTTTTCCTAGCTGTAGTGCTCACTGGAGACTATTGGGTACCTTTAGTTCTTGGAGCTTCATGATGGGTCAGCCGCGGGTTATGCTTTGGTCTCTGGGTACCTGTCAAATAGAACTGATGTAGCTACTATAGCTGATGGCTGTTCTGTGGGGACAAGGATTGTGTAAGATGATTGCAAAGCCCAGGATTTTTAATGCTCTCTCCTAGCAGCCATCCGAAGCAAGTTCGAGAACCCTATTCTCTGGAAAAGGCACCAGACTGGCAGTCTGCCTGACAGGCCACCTCTGACTTTCATGCCAAGATGTTCCATTGGGCCTTCCCTCCCAGTCCCAAGTGTCTTAGTGCCAGATGGGGGTGGAAACAAAGGGCAGGAAACATCCGCCCCTGCAGAGCCTGTAGAACCCTGGGGGGTTGTGGGAAACACGTTAGCACCACCTGAGAATGTTGGCACTGAAGCAGTCCTCCCTCCCTGTCTTCCTTCCCCTCCCCATGTGGCCTGGACAGAACCTCTTAAACCCAGGCCCTTAGACCTAAGGGAAAGTTTGCTGCACTTCAAAAGAGGGCAGAGCAACAGAACCACACATTGCCCTGAGCTTTCTGCTTGCCTCTCTGGGCTCTAGATGGACTGGCTCACAGGCTTTATCGCTGGACTTTCCTCCTAGGAGGTTTTTAGTTAGGAAAAAGAAAGTGGATTGGTCACTTTTGCTAGATGGTCAGTAATTGGTATAACCAAGAAAGCTCCCTGCCGTCTCCAGGTTGCCTCCCCAGACTGAGAAAGTACCTTTTATGCCTTCCTAGGCTAGCAGTCACTGGTGCTTAGCCTCTTTGTTCCTGAGAAAGGCAGTGAGAGTTGGGGATTTAGCTCAGTGGTAGAGCGCTTGCTAGGGCCCTGGGTTCGATCCTCAGCTCAAAAAAAAAAAAAAGAGAGACAGAGAGACAGAGAGAGAGACAGAGAGGGAGGGAGGGAGGGAGGGAGGGAGGAAGGAAGGAAGGAAGGAAGGAAGACAGAAAGACAGACAGACAGACAGACAGACAGACAGTGAAAGTCAGAGCTCTGGCCCTTGGTCCTGAAGAGCTTAAGTTTGGTAGAAAAATCCAGATTTGGTAGGAAAGAGACAAACATAAGAAAACCTAGAGGATATATTGAGAGCAAAGTCAATGACCCTAAGGGTACTAGCAACTGACAGCAGCCACACAGACCAGGCGCTTTTGACCCTGTACTTCGGGCTGTGGGGGGGGAGCTCCTGTTCACTCACGCTTTCCTTGGTGGACTCCTGCCCTATGACCAGAGCAACAAAGGGTTAAGCTGCCAGCCTTCCCTATTTGTGTCTTGTGCTCTTTAACCTGCTCTGTGCTCTCTAGGTCTGACCCCAGCATTGAGAAGTCCCGCCTGGTGCAGAAGCACAAACAAGCGTCCCCTTTGAAGCCTGTTTAGTTTGGAAGCAGGAAAGCAGATTTTGGGATAGAATACCAGTTTTTCCTGTTGGATGTTCTGTTTGCTGTACCATACCACCCATCCACCACTGCCACACATTGTGTGGACCTTGCAGCTTCATGGTGCTAAAAGTGTGTGTGTGTGTGTGTGTGTGTGTGTGTGTGTGTGTGTGTGTGTGTTAGTTCCCATATGGGCCCTTTCCAGAAAATGTTTCTGAATACCCAGACAATGAGTGCCAGGCTCACCATGGAACAGCATGCTCATGCTGACTCCCCAAGCTATGAATCATTATACTAAGGGGAGGCCTCAGACCCCAAGCTCTCCCCAAGCCCCCAAGGAGTGCATATTTCCCACTTGACCTCAGGCTTTTGGCTGGAATTTTGGAAAGAATCTTCACCAGAAAATGAAGCCATGTTCCAGACACATAGACAGACAGGCAGGCACATGCGCACACACACACACACACACACACACACACACACACACACACACACACAAGTATCAGGGAGGTAGTGTGCCAAGGTTATGGTTTCATGAAATACCAGGGTCCTTGTGCAAGTAAGTCTGGTTGTCCTTCTTCCTTGGTGGCTTCCCTGTCCTCTGCCCCTTGTAGACTGCTGTGGTTCAGACCCAAGCAGCTGAGGATGGGCACCTCACTTACCATTTTGCTGCTGTGTTCCGTATTTGATCCTGTAACAAATCTCGTAAGCTCCCCCTGGGAGGAAGATGGGGCTCAGAGGAAGAGGCAAATAGGAGCTGAGGCTCACTCAAAGTCTTGGGCCCTTTCTTACCCCACAAATGCCTATCCTACCATAGCTTCATTGGAAAACTCCTGTGGATAGGTTGGCCTCTGTTTTCTGTGAAGGTGCCTGGCTGAGAAAGTAAGTGGCAGAGACCACAGGGTGAAGGCAGGCATAATCGCTGATTTGTAAACTCTGTCTCATCAGTGATCAATGAGCTGGATGGCCTTGCCAAAGGGCAGGAGACAGACCACCGGGCTGGGGGCTATGCCCGTGTGGTACAAGAAAAGGCCCGGAAATCCATCGAGTTCCTCGAACGGAGATTTGAGAGTCGAGACTCCTGCCTGCGGGCCTTGACCAGCCGAGGCAATGAACTTGAATCCATCGCCTTCCGCAGTGAGGACATCACTGGACAGCTGGTGAGACCCCCAGGAAGACTGGAAAGCCCATGGTCCACTATAAAAAGTTCTCCTGAGAGGAGGGGTAAAAGAAGACTTTTGAACCTGGGCAGCCGAGGGGTAGCCACCATCAAGGCCCAGGAGGGGAGAGTTCCCTGTATCACCGAAGACAGTTCAACTTAGCCAAGCAGAGCCAGAGCGTGCCTGAATAAGACTCCAGGACAGCCCTGGAAGTACCTCTGCCTCTGCATGGCGCCCCCTCCTGCCCAGTGGTGCTTTTCACACTGTCTTCTTCCAGGGTAACAACGATGACCTGATCCTTTCCTGCTGCCTGCACTACTGCAAAGACAAGGCTAAGGATTACATGCCCACCAGCAAAGGTACAGTTTGGCCTCTCCTTGGGCCTTCCCTCCCTCTGTTCTACTTTACCCTACTCATCCATAGTCCCTAAGAAGAGCCCCTCTACTGCCTTTGGCCTTCGAAGTCAATACAGCCTGACAAGCCTGAGGCCATCTTGTCCACCCTCCCAGAAGTTAGATCTCCTATCCTAGACTCCCAAAGAATGTTAGGTGATCTAAGGGCAACAAGGGACAAGCCTCACTAACCCAGGAAGCCCTTCTCTAGCAGTGAGCTTCCCCACTCAGTCTGCATCCATTTCCTTTCTTGGGTCCTCAGTGAGTTCCTCCTGACAGCAAGAATGTTATGATTCCGTATAGCTTGTTCTGGCCATGGTCTCCTGAGGAGTAGAGCCTCTAGTGGGCACACTTGTTCTTGGCCATTCTCACCTCCCTAGCCATTTCAGAGTGTTATTTGAATGTTAACCCATATCAAGCCTGCAGTGGGGGTTGCTCCTAGCCAGGCATCGGTCTGTCTTCCTGATCTCTATTGCACTGAGCTGTGGCATTTTACAGACTAACTAGAGCTGGAAGAAGGGAAGAGCTTAAAGACTGATCCCATAGCTGAGTTTTAAAATGTTTTGGTGAGCAGAATCCCACCTCTGGTTTGGTCACCCTAAACTCTCAAGTGTCTGACTATCTCAGCTTTGAGTGTCCTGCACAGCCCCTATGGTTCCAATGACATACAGAAGACTTTGCTACTGATTCTCAAGATTCCATCATTTCTTCTTGTGGAAGGGAATCTTAACCCCTCCTAGTTCAGTATCCTGTGCTGAGCTAGTAATTCTCATAAATGTGTCTCTACTCACACCTGTGTAGCCTCGTCATTTTCTTTATATCTCTGCTGTTCCTCTAACTCCTCTGTTCATGCCCTTAGTCCTGGCTTGCTGGCTAACCCAGGAGTTGTCCTCCAGGGGCATCTTCCCACACATTAGTACAGCCCTCTCTCATGCCTGTGTCTCTGCACCAGGAGCTAGTCAGGAATCCACCACTGCTGCCACAGAGGGGCTGCACATGGACTCTCCCTGAGGGCCAGACCTGGACTGCCCAGCTGACAAATTAGAATCCTGGCTGAGCCAGAGGAGCTTGTGAGCTGCCCCAGGGCAGCTTCTTAGAGAGAAGCAGGATTGCAAAGGTCCAGTAATCCTCAGCCACCAAATTGTTTTGTTCTTAGCCCCGATGCATTTGGACTCAGGCTCTACTAGTCCCAACCCCCCCAGATCACCCCCAAATAGCCTACAGAAATCCACTGCCATCCTGGGGACTGCCCCTATCAAAATTACATCAGCAACGGCTGGTGTAATCAAACCCCATTTGTCAGTGTGAATTCTTAGCAGATTAACTTGTCAGATTCACAGAGAAACCGTCACCAAATGTTTATGTGTAAACGATGTTGAATTTTAAAATCATGTGGATTATGGCGGATGGGGCCTGACAAGATGACAGTCTCTGGTTTCTAACAAAGTGAAGTTACCAGTGTCAAAACAGAGGATGTTTATTGTTAAAAATGTCTCGAAGTATCCACAGAAACCCCTGCAGACCCCTGCCAGCAATGCTGGGCCTTTGCTGGCTGACCTAAGGCCTAGGACTCTTCTGGTCGGAGCAGGAATAGTGGAGTTGCAGACAGACTCAGACAACAGCTGAGAACCCCATGTAGCACCCCATACCACTACCCCGCCACACACTCACATTCCAGGCCCAGGCAACAGAAGTGTCCTAGACCTCCCTTACTCATGAACCACCTTCTTCACCCTCTATACACAGCCCTCTCCTTCCTCCTCTCCCTTTCCTCACCACCATCAGCCCCATGAGCCTCTCCCTCTTCATCCCCAAATTCCTCCCTAGGCTGAAAGCCAATTCTCAGCCTCCCCGCCTGGAGCTGGCAAGCCCAGAACTACTCAGGTCAGACATGGATGTTTGCAGTCCTCCAGCCTGCAGTCCTCAGACACCACAGGACATTTCCTGTGCCTTTGCTTTCTGCCAGACCTCCACTAGGAAATGCCAGGCTAGGGCTTAGGGGTAGACCTGCCACCCAAGCAGTCATGCCCAGGACTTGGAGTGTCACTTGAGTGATTGCTGAGCCCCACTTTAAGTTCTCTCCTGTACCTTAGTCAGAGACAGAGAAAGACTCCTAGAAAAGTTATCTAAAAAGACGAAGGCTATTTGTACTGGCACAGAATGATTTTTGAGTATATAAAATGCAAAAAGAAAGTGTGGCAAATATGATCTCAGTATTACAGGGGAAATCTATACATATGCCAGTATGTGTATTTACAGAAGTGCAGAAGGAAATCTAGAAGGCACAGAGCTCCCTGGGGCACAAGGCAGCTGGGAGGGCAGTCCTGCCTCTGCTTTTCTTTTTACCTTCTGTACTGTTAGATGTATGTAGATAACTTATTTAATAGATCCTTTAGCCATAGCCACAAGGCCCCTTTAGCACAACCTCTCCCGAGAGCTCCCTGAAGCTAACCCCTTTCCCCACATTTGTAAACAATTCCCACTTTCTATTCATCTTTGGATTTTTAACCTCTGGGAACATAAAACATTAATACACACATCCCAGCCTTAGGAGGAGAGAATGTGTTGGGGTGGATAATAGAAATCTAGGCCAGCAGTACAGTTAGGAGTCAGTGGCAAGGGGCTGCTTCCTATTAGTTCAGGATCCCGGAAGACAGGTCTGTGGATGCCAACAGTTCGAGCACTCTCAGGCACCAGGCCCAAGAGTCCTGTGTGGGAGGCAGGGGTTCACAGCAGCGGCACAGCTCATGCCTAGCTTGACCCTCTAAGTAGGAGTCTGGAAGAAGGAAAGGGCTTGCCCCTCCAGGACCACACTCCCCTAGGAACAAGAAATGTCATTTGGCACTTTATCCTCAGTAGAGCCCATCTGCTTTCTGTGCCAACAGAGGAGCCCATCCGCCTGCTGCGGGAGGTGGTTCTGCTGACCGATGACCGGAACCTGCGTGTGAAGGCGCTGACAAGGAATGTGCCCGTGAGGGACATCCCAGCCTTCCTTACGTGGGCCCAGGTGGGCTGAGGGGCCACACTGGGGCCCACCCCCATGGAACCATTCCTGAGAGGCCACCAGGCGCCCAGTGTAGCACGGAAGATGTCCACGTGCCTGAGCCACCAATCCACCCAGACAATAAACCATCCTCTTCCAACCTCACGCCGTGGCCGTGCTGTGGGGGAGCTGCTCCTCACAGAGCCCCACCCGAGGGTCAGGCGGAAGCTGCTGGGACCCTCCTGGGCTGCCAAGTTTAGCAGGGAGGTGACTGGCTACAGTGACAACAGGTGGACAAGCCAGATAGGCCACCAAGCCCTCAGCCTTTCCCCCTCCTGTCTGGTTTCAGGGCTGGAGGGGGGCCTTCTCACCCGGGACCCAGCCACTCTGTAGTGGCAGTGGGGCAGAGGTTCCAGAGTTTCCATCGGATACGAGCAAAATGATAGAGCCCTCAGTCTGCAGACCCTCTGCCCTGAACGTCTGAGAGGAAGAGAGTGCCCAGGGGGTCGCCATCTCCCTGAGGCCAGGATCCCCTATGGACCCACACTGGGTTCTGTCAATAACAGCAGTCCTGGTCCTTCAACACACACACACACACACGCACACGCACGCATGCACACACATGCACGCACGCACGCACGCACGCACGCACACTTCTCTTCCTGCCCATATCAATCCTTGTCCTTGCACTTGCCCATGTTCCCTTTGGGCAGTCATGGGTCTAGAGGGAAGGACATCTAGTCTTGGACCCATGCTTCCTGAGTGGCCTTGCCCTGCATATGCTCCCAATACTGCCTGCCTTTCACTCTAGCACCCTCTTGGGGAAATTTCCTCAGACTCTTCCTCTTCCATCTTTGTCTGCCTTCCCTTTCTAGTTGACCCCTCTGATCACCCAAGGCCCCTCAACTTCCTCACGTCAGTTCCTTGTGGGGCTTCTCCTTCTGAATCTCCCCCTGCCACCTGTGCCAGGAACCCAACAAAGCTTCCCCAGCTCTCCTTCCTTCCTTCCTTCCTTCCTTCCTTCCTTCCTTCCTTCCTTCCTTCCTTCCTTCCTTCCTTCCTTCCTTCCTTCCCAACCCTCCTCATACCTCTGAGAGGCTTCCACGCTGGTAGAGTTGAACCCAGGGGTAGAGGTGGGCCCAGGGCCTGGGGTGATTGGCCTGTTCCTGGCTTTGTCCTTGCTTCTCTACCCAGAGGAGGGACTCGGGGACCCTTTAGCCTTTGAGGGTTTTTGTTGTTGTGTTTTTCTTGCTGCCCTTCTGTTCACAACCTCACCTGGAGACTCCCCACCAGGAATGAATTCCTTCAGTCCAGCACAGAGGTGAAGGGATGGAGAAGGCAGTCTGGGTTGGAGCAGGAGTCAGTCTCCACAGGACCCCAGCCCACTGCTGATGAACCATCTGGAGGAGCAGTGCTTCACCAAGGGTGCTCTGCCCTCTTCAGGCTCAAGACCCTACCAGGAGAGTCCAGGACAGTGATTTGGGGGTACAAGTGCCCAGGGCTCAGAAGACCGCCTCTCTGAGTTGTAAGGCCCAGGCTGCTACCCCCTTTGAGGTCCTCTCCCCTGGCTGTGAAGGCCATTGGCTGGGGGTGGGGGGAAGTGGGGAGAACATCTTTCTTCTTTCTGTCCCATTTGAAACCCTGGTTTTGTTTCCTTAATAAATTTTTAGTTATGAAACATTATTGACCTCCTGTTGGTCTATTTTGGGGACTGAAGAGGGGAGGCAGACTCAAGCCGGTACACCTGTGTTGGGGCCCTGCCACCCACCCTGGTGCCGGGGCAGAAGAGAGCCACAGGATTAGGGACCTTGGTTACTGCTTTATTGCTGTTTGGTTGAGTATAGAAAATGGAAGCGGCTCAAGAAGAGCCTGTGTACAGAGTAGGGAATATACAAAAGGACAGAACGGGAACCAAGGAGACCTCGCCCCAGCCCAGCTAAAGCTGAGCTCAGGATAGGGGCCACCCGGGGCGCATGCAATAAATATGATGGGGCCCCAGGGAGAGGAGGGGACCTCAGAAGCGGAGACAGGTGGGCCAGGGCTGTCATCCCTGGCTCCAGACCTGCCCACCCTGGTAGGCCAGGAAGGGAAGGGTTGGCCCTGGGGCTAGTGCCACTTGTGCAAAATGAGGAACTTCACATTATCAGTCCCGGGCTGGGCAGGAGCGGGGGGCGGGGAGGCCCTCCGGCCGGCTCAGTACCCTCCCTCTCCCCAACTGTGCCCAACGCTCCGACCCCCAGCGGGGAGATTCACAGTGAGAATGGGTGTGGTCGCAAGGGCGGGAGGTAGGGCTGGGAGCGTCCGAATAGTGACACCCCTCCCCTAAGAGCAGCTCGGAGCCAGGGGAGGGGGCCAACGAACCACGGGGAGAGGCGGGGTTCTCCTTTGGTCAAAGCTGATATCAAAAATATAAATCTCCCTTCCCCTATCCCACCCCCGTCCCGAGGTTCTCCCCCCACCGGCTCCCCCGGGTTAAGGCACAAAGCAGTAAGGCCAGGTGAGGCGGAGAAAGGTGGGGCCACCACTGCGGCGCTGAGGCTGCTACCGGTTGTCCCCGGGCCGCCGGGTAGCGCCGGCAGCACCTGCAAGGGACCCTCTAGGTGGGAGAGAAACGGTCGATGGTCCGGCCGTCCGGTCCCGCGGCCAGGTGCGCGCCCTGGCTCAGCACCTCTGCCGCCTTATCCGGGCTGAGTCCCAGCTCGGCAGTGAATTTGGCCAGCGGGTAGAGGCTCTCGAGCGCCACCTTGGGGTCGTGCAGGAAGTGCGTGGTCTGCGCCAGCAGCTCTGCCGCAGCTGCCTTGTCCTGTTGCTTCAGGCTCAGCTGTTCAGCTGTGAGGCGGGCCACAGCAAAGACACCCTCCGGGAAATCGAGCTTGCCCTTGCCGTCGGGGCCGGGGACGCCAGGTAGTCCCCCGAGGCCAGCCAGCGCCCCGGCTGCGCCGGCCGCACCACCTACAGCGTGCATCTTCATGTGGCTGATGAGGTTGCGCTGCTGGGTGAACTTGCCCCCACAGAGCTGGCACTCATAGGGCTTCTCACCTGAGTGTACACGCATGTGCTCTGTGAGGCGGTACTGGCGGGTGAAGCGCATGCCACACTCATCGCAGGCAAAGGGCTTCAGGCCCAGGTGGCTCCGCATGTGGCGTGTCATGGTTCCGCGCTGCGTGAACTTCTTCCCGCAGATGGTACACGGATAGGGCCGGGTCAACCAGTGTGTCTTCTCGTGTTGCCGAAGCGTGGCCGGGTCCTTGTAGCTCTTGTCGCAGGACGCGCAGCGGTACGGCCGCAGCAGCTCTCCTAGGCCACCCGGGGCCCCAGCGATCTTGTCCCCACCGCCACCAAAGGGGGGCCCGAGGCCGGCGGCCCCGGCAGCCACCTCAGCAGCCTCTGCCCTGCCATACAGTGCCTCCTCTTCCTCCACGTGAGCCTCCACGTGAGCATTGAGCTGCTCAGAGCTGGGGAAGCCCTTGGCACAAGGGATGCACACGTAGAGGTTGTCACCAAAGCTCTCAGGCTCGCCATAAGCCAAGTGCGGGCATGGGTAGCCCTCCAGGTGGCCACCGGGTGGGCTGGGGTCCTCGCTGCTACCGGTCTCCTCGCTGCTGCTCTTGTAGTCGTCGCCGTCGGCGCCTGTGCCTGGCCCGTCCAGGCTGCCCGGGTAGCGTGGCGGGGGCACCAGGCCGAGCGGGGGACCCCCGGGTGAGGTGGCTGGGTCCCCACCGCGTTCCTCGAGGCGCTCGCCTGGGGAGCCGTGATCTCGGACCAGATCATCGCCATAGCTACCCAGGCCTGGCTCGTGCTTCATCCAGCGGTAGAGGAGGCTGGAGCCGTCGGGGCGGCCGGGGGGCTCGGGTCCCGGACTGCCGCCGCTTCCTCGAAACGGGTCTGGAGTCGGTACGGCCTCTTCCAGCTTCTGGAAGGGCAAAGGCGGCAGCGGCGGCAAGGCGAGCGGTGGCTCCTTGTAGACTGCGGCCCCCGCACCGTGAGGGCTGTCCGGGCGCGGAGGCAGTTCGCGCTCACTCAGCGGCCGCTCGGGGACCGAGGAGCCTGGCGGGCTCTTCTTAGACAGATCCAGGCCGCAAAGCGGAGAGCAGCGGCGCTCCGGGGCGCAGAGTGAGGCTGCTGGGCCCGGGGCCGAGGCGTACAGCTCGGCACAATGGGTGTTGACCGCGGCCTCGGGGCCCGACGGTGGCTCGGCGGCAGGCGGCGGTGGCGGCCCGGCCGGGGACGAGTAGCAGGCCTGGATGACGGGCGTGGCGGCCCTCAAGCCCCGGCCAGGCCGCCCATAGGGCGCATAGCCGCCGCCGCCGCTGCCTCCTCCCCGCAGGTGGCAGTACTTGCCGTGGCGTTTGAGGCGCTTCTTGCACAGAGCCACGAGGTCAGGGATCTGCAGGTAGCTGGCTGCGGCCAGCACCGCGCCCAGGCTCGGCTCGGCCCCCGGGGCCACTGCTGCGGCGGCGGCGGCGGCCTCAACACTGTCAGTCAGGCGGCCGGTGTAGATGAAGTCCAGCACCAGGCGAAACACGGCCGGGCTCACCATGTCATGGTCCAGGTTTAGGAGGTTGTCATGCACCACCAGGGACTTGAGGTAGGCGCTGCTGGCCGCCAGCACGTTCTTGTGCGCGCGGAAGAGGGCGTTCTGCACCACGATGATCACGTCGCACAAGAAGCCCTTGGTGCGCTGGTTGTTGAGCTGCAGCAGTAGCTGCCTCGAGTGGCCAGGCGCCTCCATCGTGTCCAGCATCGTCTGCCCAGCACACTCTCCTGCGGGGGACACACACCAGCTGGGTAAGAGCTATGCCGTGCCCTGGCCGCTCGCACCCAGCCCAGCACGGTTCCCCTCCGTTTCCCCTTTCCCTCAGCTGAGCAGGAGCATGGAGCACCAAGGCCTGGACACTCACAGAGGAGGCTCGGCGGCCTCCGGGAGTGGTGGAACCTAGGCCCGCCGGCCCCAGACAGAAGGAGCAGGAGGAGAAAGGCTGTGGATGGAGAGGAGGCCAGGTTAGCCTAGTTGTCCCGGACCCAGGTGCTGCTGGGCACGCTAGCTGGGTGCTGGGAACTTCCAGGGAGAAAACTGTTGGGGCGAAATGACCCTTTCGGAGACAATTACCCGATTTAAGTAAAATGTCCGCTTCAGGAAAAGTCATTCAGGGCCGAAAAGTTTGCCCAAGTTGGGGTGAAAAGGAGCCGAGTAAGAAGCGCCTCCCGCCTCGAGAGAAGTTGCCCCAGTTCGGGGAAGTGATAAGGAGGACGGGAGCACGATGCCCATCGAGGCGCCGCCCTGGCCGGGGGCTGTCAGGCCTTGCTTTGGGCCGGCCGGCCCGGCGCGGGGAGAGGAGACAGTGGCTGCGGTGGCGGGCAGAGCGCGAAGGCCGGGCCCCGGCGCGGGGAGGGCGTTATATCGGGGCAGGAGGCTGAGGCAGGAAGCAGGTGGGGGGGAGGGGGGAGCCACGCAGCTCCCAGGGGAGGGAGGGGGCAGCGCCCCGGGCGGGCACGACGCACAGCCGGCTGCGGCCCTGACCCCGGCCTGCGCCCCACCCGCGTTCCGGACCCAGCCCCGGCCCGCCTCGACTCTACATCTCTTCCCCTGCTCCCCTCGGGCCCGTCTCCCCCGAAACTCCGCCGCCCCAAACTTGGGGGAAACTTTCCCAACTTCAGACAGGGCGGGAGGAGCGCGCCGGCCCTAGCCCACCCCGCCCCCAGTTTCTCCTCTAGGCCCCCAATTTCAGCAGCCCGGCGACGGCGGGGACCCACGCCTAGTCTTGAGCCGCCCTGCCCGCCGGCGAGCGCGCCCGCCCCTGTTCCCGCCTGGCCCGCAGGGCCTCGCGGGCCCGTTACCTGCGGCCGCAGCCCAGCCCGGCTTCCCTCCCCGAGGCTGTGGCAGCTCCTTAGCCTGCGCCCCACCCGCCCCGCTGCCAGGCGCCGAGCTGTGCCAGGGCAGCGCCCCTGCCAGCCCCGCCCGCCGGCTCCCCTTGCCTTCCCCTCTCCTCCCCAGCCCATGTGCGGGCAGAGCCGGCCCGGGACCGCTGACCCCGCTGTGAACCCGGCGCCGAGCAGCGGCCCAGCGGTCCCGAGTCCTCTAGGAAAGACACCGAGAGCCCTAAAGGCCAGCCCCGACCCGGGCGCCCGCGCCTGAGGATGCTCCCCGGCCGGCCCACGCGCGAGGACCAGCCTGTCCCGGGTCCCTTGCCTGCCCCTCCCGGTCGCCAACTCGAGGACCCACCTGGGGAGCATGTCGGAAGCCCCGGGCCCGGCTGCCGGCGGATCCAGGGGGGACGTGGCTGCAATGCGCTGCCCTCCGCCCGCCGGGCCCCCGGTCGGTCTGTCCTGCCGGTCCGTCCTCCCCGCGTCCTGGTCGCGTCTCAGCCCCACCGCGCTTTCAGCACACTCTTATCTGGAGCGGCCCGAACCGGCAGACGCTGCCGCGGCCATGGCGCCACCTCGCGGCCGCGCGGGATTGTGTCTGGCCGGGCGGCGACCTCTGGCGCACACCTGGGCTGGATGGAGGCTTACAGATGCGCAGCCGGGGATCTGCAGGTTCACGCTTCCAGATGTGCCCACCTGGGGACCCAGATATCGGACCTGGGAGTCCCATAAACCCTGGGGTTTTGAGCTTCGTGCTCCCGAGTACATATTTCTATGTAATATGGGGGTCAATTCAGAAAAAACTTCTGTCTTCAGAAAGGGAACTCTGAAGCCGGTGTGTGATGGCACACTCTTGTAATCCTAGCACCAGGGAGTTGAAAGCAGGAGGACCAGGAGTTCAAGGTCAGCCTCTACTACATGAGACCCTCTCTTTTAAAAAAAAGGGGGGGTGGTGGTATGGAACACCAGTGACAGTAGGTGGTGAGAGGGCAGTTTTGGAAATCGTAAATGAAATGAAGGTAGATCAGTTCGGGGAGGGGGAAACGAGGTGGGGGGGGGGGATCAGGCTTTCATTAGGCATTTCTGAACACCACTATCCGCTTGGACTCAGGCTCCCCAAAATCCCAACTCTCCCTCAGGCACGTTATCAGTATGCACATCATAAACCGTCGACACTCAAACGCTTCCAAGCGGTGACACTCGATGGAGCGTATGTTTACACAGGCAGCCCGCCCCCTCCGGGAGTCCCAACTTCTTGGGCTACTGCGGAGGCTGCTAGAGAGCGCCGCTGTGAAACAGGGTAGCGGGTCTACCAAAGCGCCCTCCCTGAACTTACGGGTCTCCAGAAGGAACCGAGGGTCCTCGACTGGAAATAGCTGGACAGGGCCCCTTGGGACGTGCTCCTCAACCCCACATCCCTCATCTAAGCAGTTTTGAGGGATCCTAGGTGATTTTTTTTTTTCACCAATCCACCATTTGAGAAATATCACGAGAGCGGGCAGCTTGAGACCCACTCCCTCCCAAAAGATCCTACACGCCACACGGGCTCCCTTCACGTTGGTGACGCCTCTTCTAGGAGGGAGGGCACCGTGCACCGGCTCGTGGGTGCTCTCCGGAAATGTCCCTGCGCAGCTGGGCGGAGGCACCAGCACCGTTGCAAGCACCGCGCCTCAGTGGCCCACGCTCCGCCTCCTCCCCCGCACCTCCTGACCCCCGCCTACACCATTGGGGGGGTCCCCCAAACCGCCCACAGCTTCTTATTGGCTGCTCCTTCCTCCGTGGCCAAGCCGGAGAGGCTGGGGCGCAGTTACTATGGTAACCAATGAGGTTCCCAGGATCTCATCTCTCAGAGGCCTTGGAGAGCTTAGCAACCGCGCGGGGCCACACGGCGGGTGGGGGCCGCGCTCGCCGCACCCCACGCTGTCCTCGAGCCCCCACGCCCCCGCTTGAGGTAGTGGCTGAGTCACTCGCCCGGGGAGGCAGACTCAGCCTCTAGCTGTACCAGGGAGACACCAAGGTCTCGGGCGCCCCCTAGAGGCTGCTTTCATCGGCAGGCGACTTCTGCGCCCGGCCTAGGCTTCCGAAGGTCCAAGCAAGTCTCGGCAGCCCCTCGCCAGGTTTCCGCGGTGTGCTCCGTGGCCATCTGTGCCACACACAGCCTTGTATCTCCCCACGAGACAAGACACGCCCTGCGGTCCTACAGTGGGCTCCGCAATTTCTGAGCTCCAGGAGGAGCAGACACGGTATCTCGGTCGAGGGGTACGCTTTCGGGCTGAAGCGGAAGTGCAAAGGACTGCGGAGGGCGTGAAGGCTCACCAGAAATGCTCCTAGCGATGGCTCTTGACTGATAAATAGGGGTCTCCCACCATATCGGAGGCCAAATGCCAAACGTCAAGCAAGGGTGTGTCTGCTTTTATTTTTCTCCTTTTAATTGGGGCTAGATTGTAGGAGTCTGGAAAGGAGACACCAGCCTCGGGGTGTCTTTTGCACGATGGAAGCTGTCAGCTGGCTGGCCCGCACACGTTCACTCTATGCACGGTTCTTATTCCCTCTCCACCTTACCCCACCTACTCTGTCATTGCATCGCTAGGGGGAGGACCACGTAGCCCTGTCCAAGCATCTCCGTGTGTGTACTCCCTCCTCCCTCCCGCCCCATCCCCGGGTCTCACTATGTAGCCATGGCTGGCCTCGAACTCTCTATGGAGACCAGGCTGGCATCGAACTCACAGAGACCTGTCTGCCTCCCATGCGCTGGGATTAAAGGCAGATGTGCATCACCTTTAATTCCACTTTTCCCTTCCAGCTCCCAGGTCAACCTGGTGCAGCTTTCTCCTCTGGCCGAATACATGCTGCCCCCATTTAGAGCCAAGATATAGTACTGGGCTGTTCCGGGAAACCTGCCCCACATGGCATGAGCCCTTTTGGCCAGTTCTTACTCCTCTAGGAAGGGCTCCCTGCCACCCCCTCTTCCAAGCCCAGCAGTCTCATTCCCTTAGTCTCGGAATCCCTCTCTTACAGCTCTGCCTATGCCTTTTACACCAATGAGTGCTGAGGTGGTCCCTCGGTGCCAGTGCTGGGCACTGCCAAGTTGCCCTCTCCATCACTTGTCAGGCTAGCTCTTCCTTTTGTGGATGCTCCGGACACGTTCCCCATACTCTCTTCAGACAGTTTCATTTCTGAAGTCCAGGCTACTCTCCTCAACTTCCTTACCTTCCCTGTGGTTTCCACCATCCCACTAATACCTTCCCGCTGCGGCCCAGTCAGGAAGCCTTCCAAGACTCCCAGGCTTCAGCCCTCCTCCTTTCCCCAGCCTCTAGCTGGGGTTTCCTTTCCTTGGCCGAGAGAGAGAGAGAGAGACAGAGAGAGAGAGAGACAGAGAGAGACAGAGAGACAGAGAGACAGAGAGAGAGACAGAGAGACAGACAGAGAGACAGAGACAGACAGACACAGAGAGGAGAGACAGACAGACAGAGACGAGAGAGACAGACAGAGACAGAGAGGAGAGACAGACAGAGACAGAGAGAGACAGAGACAGAGAGAGACAGAGAAAGGAGAGACAGACAGACAGAGACAGACACAGAGACAGAGAGGAGAGACAGACAGAGACAGAGAGGAGAGAGAGAGAGGACGCCACAGAGTCCATACGGGGGGTGTGATACCACCGCGGGGCATCTTCTGGCGTCACAGAGCTGTCGGGTCTAGGAATCGAGGAATGTGGTTGGGGGCTACCAAGTGAGGTCCCCCGAGGTCCCGGCGGGAGGGGACTGAGCCCCCAGGGCTCCCAAAGCCCAAAGGGGCGAGTGAATAAACACGTAAAGGGGCCGCACCCTCCCTGCACTACCCTCCTCCAGCCCGCCGCCTGCAGTTCCGGAAAGTTAACCCCTTGGAGGCCAAGCCTGGGGTTGCGTACCCCCCCTACCCAATCCTGCTTCCGCGCGCACACCCGCCTCCCGCTCCCAATTCCCTGTCGCTTCGTCCCGTCCTCCCCTACGCCCCCCCCCCCCGCGCTTGCCACTATAAATAGCCTCTTTTCCCGTTTCCTAAATTCCCTGCTGACGTCGGCAGCGCGTCAGTGTGTAGGAGCCGCGGCCGCATGAATGAGCCGCCGCACGAGTACTACGCGCGCCTATAAAAGCGGCGGCGCCGGGCCGGCTGCGGGAGGCAAGCCGGCACTGGCGCGACGCGGCCCGCCAGGTAAGCACCCACCGACGGCCGGAGATGGGCCGATGCACGGACACCACGGGAGGGCAAGGAGGGGACCCGCGGGCCGAGGGTTGGCGGGTCGCTCCGGAGCGAGCATGGGGACAGAGTGGGAGGGACGAAGGTTCCTTTGCAGCTCGGTGGCACCGGGGCCGGAGGCTGACCCAACCCTCTGCAGCACCTGCCGGCCCCCAGATGAAGACGCGGACACCCTGGAGAAACATGGAGCGGAGCACCGAGCCCCCGACCCCATTTCCCGAGGCTGAGCGGCTCCTGCGCCATCCTTCCAAAGAAAGTGGGGAGAAGGCGCTGGAGTCCCAGGAGACGCGCCCCCTCGTTCTCTCCCGGTCCGCAGCGCGGTGACTCAGCCTAGGTGGCCCCGACTGACTGAGCCGGGGCGCCCACGACAGACGGGCAGACGCACCCCGGGCCCTGCGACTGCCTCGGGACCCCCGCCCCGCATGCTGCCCAGACGCCCCTTCCCGGTCCTGTCCCGTCCCTCCGGGCTGTCCCACTGCGCCCGGGACTTCCCGCCTCTGCGAGCGGAGCTGTCCTCTCAGGACCAGGCGGGGGCGGGGCTTCGGCCAGGCCGCCCCGCTCCACCCCCACCCCACTGCCGGAAGTGCCTCCCCGCTGGGACATCTTTGACGTCACAGGGCTCTGACGTCAACGGTCGCGTGCCTGTCCGCGCGCGCTTAGGCGGAGGCGGAGGAGGAGGAGGAGGAGGTGAGAAGCAGCAGCGCCCCAGCCGCGGGCGACGGGACATCCCCGCCCGGGCAGTGCGCCGGCACCTTGGCTCTAGACTGCTTACTGCCCGGGCCTCCCTCAGTAACAGTCTCCAGTCACGGCCACCGACGCCTGGCCCCGCCCCAGGACCGCCGACCCCGGGCCCCTCCGCGCCTCCCTGCGCCGCTGTCCGCGGTGCTGATGCAGCGCAGCAGCCTCCCTCGGGCCCGCCCGTCCGAGGTCCCCCGTGGGCTGCTGTGGGCGCTGGTCCCGCACACGCTCGCACAGCCCTCGCCGCCCCCGCCGCCCGCGGTGCTGACGTCAGCCTGGCAGTCCCGCCCCCGCGTCTCCAGGGCAACCGTGGCTTTCGATTGTTACTGTGGGAACCGGAGGTAACAGTCTACAGCCATGGTCGCCCCGCAGCACGCCCACGCTCCCCACCACGCCGAGTTCTGCCAGCCCTGGTTTGGGCAGATGCAGAGCAAGAGGAGGCGGGGCGGCGACGCCACATCCGATGTGTCTGTGGGGGTGGCAGGAGGTGTGCTCAGAGAGGCGGCCTGTGAGGCTGCTGCGCAGCCACCCAGGCACCGAAGCAAGCAAGGTCCACGGAGTGTCTTGACCATCCTTCTCAGTGACTGTCCGGTCTTTCCAGTCGAGGTATCTGCTACCTAATGGTGGCGAGAAAATGGGTTGTTCTGAGATAAGGAGTCTTATTTCCTGGGGATGGAGGACAGATGAGACCAGGAGTCCTTCAAGAAGGAAAGAGGACACAGGTTGGCCTGCAAAGATTAAAGGGGGTGGAGAAGGGGAGTTTATCACACCTTTCTTCCAGAAACCCCCGTGTGAGCAGGCAGAGGGCAGAGCACAGGACAGAGCTACAGCCTCCCTATGACTCTGTCCCCTAACTTTTCCCTGAGCCATGAAAGATAATTAAAAGGGTCCTTGCCGGGTGGTGGTGGTGCACACCTTTAATCTCACCACTCAGAAGCAGTGGCAGGAGGATCTCTGTGAGATCGAGGCCAGCCTGGCTGGTCTACAGAGAGAATTCCGGGACAGCAAGTTCACCTGGTCCCTTGTCCAAACATATCATCCAATATTCTCCCTTCAGTTGGTCTCTAAGTATCGTATCCAACTAGAGTTTCTCCAACATGCCCTAAAAAAGGAGTACCACAAAGGCTGAAGGGGGATACTCCATGTCTAGGGCTATTGAGGGTCGAATAACTGTCTTTCCTCAGAGCTTTAGAAACCCTGGGTGTAATCGAGGCATAAAACAAATGATAGGGAAGAGAGACGAATCTTTTGCAGAGTGAACCCATCAGAAGAACGTGAGCAGGTTGACTGTACAATGCGATTGTTTGGTATCCTAGAAAACATTTAGTGTAAACCATGCTCTCCTCCCCGACTTATTTTACAGACTGTAAAGATGAGGCCCAAGTTGTGCATTTAGCTTGTAGTGAGTGGTAGTTTCTGCTTGCTTTCTACAGGGCAGCAGAAGAACCACCAAAGCCAGGAGCAGTGGTATGTACACAGCTACTCAGGAGGCTGAGGCAAGTGCCCTTGAGCCCAGAAGCTCCAGGCTAGCCTGGGCATATAGTGAGATCCTCAGTGTCACAAAACAAGGGGGAGAGGACTCTGATGGCCACAGGCAAGAATGTGAATCATCCAGTCTTGAGTAATATATTCAGCCTTTCCGTGACTGTTTCCTCAATTGTAAAACTCGGTTATTAGGTTAATGACAGTACTTCACGACATTACAAAATGAAATTAGGCAATAAGAGGGTGGTACAGTCTGTGCTTACTTAGCATGCCCAAGGTCCTGGGTTTGATTTATGACATCAAAAATACATGAGATAAGCCATGGTAGTGCATGTTTTTGAATCCCAGCACTTGAGAAAAAAGTGAATTTCTGTGAGTTCAAGGCTAACCAGAACTACAGTGAGACCCTGTCTCAAAAATAAATTAGATGGGCTTATACTTGTCCCATTGTCTGGTATAATTATTTCTCAATAAATGCTGTTTCTAGCCTCAGGACCTTACTTGCCTGGGCTATAAATTAAAAAAAAAAAAAAAAAAAATTTTTTTTTTTTTTGAGACAGGGTTCCTCCATGTAACAGCTCCGGAACTTGCTTTGTAGACCAGGCTGGCCTCGAATTCAGAGATTCACCTGTCTCTACCCAAGTGCTGGGATTAAGGCATGTGCCACCATGCCCACCCAGCTAAATTGAAAATTTTGGAGCAGTGATTCCTCAGGGGACCTGCTTCCTCTCCTCCCCAGAAAGTTCTAAGCCACATTAGAGGCTCTTTCCTAATAATGTATTTACCAGAGATTTAAAATTCTACCCTAGGCTGGAGTTCCAAGCTTAACAAATGTCCCTCATGTAAGTGGCCCACAGGATGTGTGGTAGTCTTGGGGTTCAGTCTGCATGGTGAGATGACACTGTACTTGTTGGGAGTCAGAGCCCTCCTGATCCTCAGAGGAATCTTTACTCCATGCATGGATCACCTACCATGGCTGAATCTTCCCTTTTCCTGGTAAGCCAGGGCCTAGAGACCATTCACAGGCATCTTTATTGTAGGATTCCCGAGGAGTGCAAGCAATCTTTTCCTAGCTTGCAGTCCACCTAAAGGGGGCAGCCTACGACTGCCAGAGGATCCGAGTACTGATTTGCAGATCCATCTATTTTCAGAAAAGCAAGGTATACTACCGGGCCAAAGCCAGTAGGTTTATAGGAGTAACCCCATCCTTTAGTCAAGGAAGCAACCCTTGGGAGACTAGAGCAGGGCAGAGGGACTAACTCCCCACCCTAGCTTAGTCTCAAAAGGTTCTAGAACCAGTGAACTGGGCCTTTGGGGATAATTCAGGTCTTTTTTTTTTTTTTTTTTGGTAAAAATTTTTAAAAAGATTGTGTATATGAAGGTTTGTCTTCTTGTTTTGGCAGTCAATGTCTTTACCAGGTGAGCCATCTCACTGTCCTTTGGTGGAAGTCTTCTTAAGTTCCAGACTAAAGAAGCCAGAGGCTTGGGTGACTCAACCAGAGACTACATCTGAGGAGTTTGGGGGTAGAGAACCCCTGGCCAGGCTCTGCCTTAGTCATGTTCAAAGGCAATTTTTGAAAGTGTTTCTCTGTGTAGACCAGGCTGTCCTCAAAGTCAGAGATCCTCCTACCTCTGCTTGTGTGCATTCTCACCTTGGAATTTTTGCATCACTGACTTTAAGCGTGTGCATGCCTGGGTCCTGGGGTTAGAGCCTCTGCAACTGGAGTTATAGATGTTTGTGAAGGGCCATGTGGGTGCTGGGAATTGAACCTGGGTCCTTTGAAAGAGAAGCCTATGTTCTTAACCACCCAACCAGTTCTCCAGCCCCTCCAGTCCATACTTGGAAACACTTCTAGGTCAAGGAACCTATAACTGTGGATAACGTTAAGTGTGGTTATTAAAGGATGACTTGGAGTATTTGTGCCAGCCCCAACTCCTGCTCCCTAGAGGATACTATGGCTTGGGACTAGGTAGGACCTTGTGGTGTCTTAGAAAAAGCAGTTTGTCTTTCAGAGGCAGACATCAGAGGGCAGTGTGTCTGCATGTGTGGCTGGAATGGGCAGAGAAAAGAAACCGGCAAGAGGGCAATCCTTACAGTGCCTGGGCTGACTGCACTCCCCAAGGGTAAACCAGCCAGGCTACTTAGGCTTTCTCAATCAGTGATAATTAGCATAATCGACTATAGAATAGCATTCATCTCAGAAACTCTGCAGATCCTTAGGAAAAGGCAGTTTCTTCTGTGCCGTCTTTGGCCTCTATCCAACACCTGGTACTATCCAAGCCTTCAAGTTCAGAGTTCAGAAGGTATGGAAGAGAAAGCAAAGAAGAGGGCCAGGAACCAAAAGAAACCAACTCCAAATTCTCAGATATCAGGATCCAGGATGCTTAAAAGCTGACTACCCAGGCAGAGCCTTGCCAAGTGTTCTTTCCCCAGCCTCTTCAGATGTAAAAACTCTGATTCTGTCACCAAGACCTCTGGCTTCTTTAGTCTGGGACTTAAGACTTCCACAAACGTAAGGTGAAACGTCTCACCAGTAAAGGCGTGAGTTGCCAAGCCTGATAACCAGAGCTCCACTCTGGACGCACATGGTTGGAGGAGAGAATCAGCGCCCTCTAGTTCTCTAACCTCCACATGATCATGGCTTGTATACGCACATACACAAAATAAATAAGCAGAATTTTAAGACACAAAATTAAAAAAAAAATGAGTTCCACCAAAAATGTGTTTGGGGGCTCAGAACTGCAAGTAATCTCTAGCTTGGTGCTGCCCTGGGGTTCTGTGTGCCAGACAAAAGAAGCTCAATCTTAAACCACTTTATTGTGCACCAGTCATAAGGGTGCCAGCCCCTGCTTGCACATCACTTTCCTCTCACGGGCTTTCTGGCCTTCTCATGTTTATCATAAATGAAGTCAATTAAGGCTGCCTGCACCTCTTTGCTCCAGTAAAGCACAGGGTTTATGTGAGTCCTGAGAACTGATAGTTGTCTTTAACTAGCCACGGTAAGAGTGCCACAGTGGAGTCCACTCGTTTAACAACAGGAGGGCATCAGGCAACGGGCTGCTAGAGCCAGTGGGAGCAGTTCAGAGACATCTGTTGATCCTTCACTCTGCAAACTGGTCCAAGAACTTGAGGTAGGCCTGACGCTGGGATGCAGCTGCTGGAATGAAGTGACCACCAGAGTGGGTGAGGGTGACAGCGCCAAGGAATTGGCTGGCCAATTGCATACTCTCCTGAGAAGGGATAACTCGATCAGTGTCCCCAAAAACATGAAGCGAAGGCATTGACAAGGGGCTCTGCAGGATGGATTCCTTAAAGCCACGGCCTCGGGGACAGAACCCCGACACAAGTATGATAAATCGCGGCAAGGGGAAGCGGGGATCGCCTGCCTGACTCAGGGCACACACAAAAGCTGCCAGTGCAGCCCCCTGGCTGAAGCCAAGAAGTCCGTCAAAAGGTCCCAGCGTGTTCAGAGCCTGTGCCACAGTTTCCAGGGCCGCCTCCAAACCCCTGCATGCTGTAGGCTCTTCCAGCGCGGAGAAAACATCTGCTTCCTGTTCAGAGAACCACCAGCCTCGAGGCTGCTCCTCCGGAGCACAGGGCCCTAGGAGCAGATGGGAGGAGAGCACAGGGTCAGGGTTAGAGGGGACCAGGGAGAAAGAGAGGGGGCAAAGCTTGGGGAAGACGCGACCAGGAGACTTGGTAGGGCGAGGGGAAAAGAGACACAGATAAAGGAGAAAATCCGGAAGCGCAGGCTGGAGCCTGGGTTAAAGGGAGTGGGTGAGAAGAACCGAGAGGACGCGGGGCACTTCCGGAGGCTTGTCTCACCGGAGTCTGGCCCGGCGCCCTCGGGAGCCGCTGCCTCGGGGACCGGGTGCGGCCCGCTGAGGCACACGAGCTCTGCGCGGCCCCGCAGCGCCTTTCTCAGCGCTCCAGTCTTCTCACGGAAGCCGCGCTCGCTCTGCCGGAAGCCCGCCAGGCACAGCACTCTCAGAGGCCGCCGCGCGGCCATGCTGCAGAGCCACCGGAAGCGGGCCTTTCCTGGGCGGAAGTGAGAACGGGGGGCGGGGCCCTGGCGGGCAACACCCAGAAGGCGGGGACTCAGAGAGGGCGGGCACTCCTAAGACAAAAAGGTGGGGTGTGGCTGTAAACACCTGCCAGGCGCGACGTCTCAGGGAGCCGTGGGTGCAGTCCTCTGCTCGGCGCAGCTGCAGCCCTCACAGGCCTGGGCTGGAGATGGGCCGCTCAAGCCCTGCTGCACCTGGGGGAGCCGACAAAGCCAGGTCTCACTACTGCGAGCTCCACCCGGCAAACCTGCATTTTCCCGGGTGTCCTCAGGGCGGCGGCCGTGGCTCACGTCGCTGGGGAGGCAGCCTAACTCAACTCCGCCATCGTTGATGTCCCTACCTTGCCCGGCTGGCCGAGACCTCGGGGTCCGGGGTCCCGACCGTGATTCACTGTCCACGGCCCTAAGGAGCTGCCGGCGTAGAAGTCCATAGGGTAGGGCTGCTGCCAGGGGATGTCCTTCAAGGCCACGGCCGCCTAGAGAAGAAAAACATGAAAGAATACTTCCCCCGCTCTGCATTAGTATATTTGACCACAGCCTAAGAAAGGTAGTATTCTTAGGATATAATTATTATATAATATATACTACAAAAAAAGAAATGTGAGGAGAGACTCATTTACACAGTGAGTCAGGTGTGGCGGCCCTTGCCTCCCAGCACTCCATAAACTGCAGCCAGTCTGGGCTACGACCAACAGTATAGACCAAGTGTCAGAACCAATTCTTAAACACAAACAAAAAAAGCTACAAACAAGATGGTGGCCCAACCTTGGAACATGATCAGGATGCCAGCCATCTCACAACCCTCTCTTGACAGGAGGTACAAAGCCCACTCTCCTGCAGACTTTCCAGATGTGGTTGTTACCTCATAGGGTGTCAGCAGTGGCTTGGGAAAGGCTGAACCCCAGTCAATGGAGAGGCGTGGACATGCCACCTGCACCCACCTAAGAAAAGAAGTCAGTAAAACTTGACATGGAGGCCACCTCTTTCTGAGGTACCACACTGAAGAACATGACCATTTATTTGTCAATAGGATGTTGTAGGATGTTGACAAATTGATTCTATTGTTTTAGGAGAACTATACTGTTGGGAAGATAACTAACTCGAAAGTGCTTGCCTTGTGGGCCAAGGTCTTGACCTTAACTCCCAGAACTATTGCATTTCAAAAAAAAAAAGTGTGGTGTGTGTGTGTGTGTGTGTGTGTGTGTGTGTGTGTTGTACCCCAGCACTAGGGAGGCCCAGACAGGTGGATTGCAAGCCAGCCTACTTGGCAAGCTCCAGGTCTGTGAGAGACCCTGTCTCAGAAAATTAGAGAAAGAGAGGGGATAGCACCTGAGGGTGGACACTGGAGCTCTACACATGCAAAAGAAAAAAAAATTCCAGCCGGGCAGTGATGGCACAGGCCTTTAATCCTAGCACTCAGAAGGCAGAGGCGTGAGTTTGAGGCCAGCCTGATCTACAAAGCAAGTTTCAGGATGTCCAGAGCTATTACACAGAGAAACCCTATCTCAATAAATCAAAAGAAAAAAGAACAAAAGGAAAAAAACTTTCACCTTAAGAGACTCAAGCTCAGGTCAGACCTTTACTCCATAAGCCATCGATCTCCCCGGTACCCTAAGAGCTTTCTGGGGGTAGTTCATTTGTGGGTAGTTACCTCCCCTAGAACCAGAGTATGTACATAGTACCCTCACACACTCAACCCACAAGACTACTATGATGGTCAGACAATGCAGGTGGCCCATGGTCAAGGGTGGCCCCTGCTAGATAGATGCTTGATAAATATGAAAATTTCAAGACCACACATGCAATTCCCATTGGCTCCATCCTTAAATCTGTGCTAGGAGAACCTGATTTCTAAGCTCCCTTCAGCTGTCATCCTACATAGGCAAGGTCGAGGAACTTACACATCCACCCCAGGAAATAGACTGAGCTTGCTGGGGAAGATCTCAGAGAGCAAAAGCCTCACGAAGGGAAGTCCCAAGTCTTTGAGCCGAGATTCCAAGTGCTGTTGGAAGAAGGAGGCCCAGTTGGAGTCTCTGTGATGAAACAGCCAAAGCGAGGTTCTTTGGCCTACAGCTACTTTCCCGTCAGCCCCTCCTCCTGATGCTGAGCCTCTCACCTCCAGGATCTTGGGACTACCCTGTCGGCCCAAAGTTCCCAGAATAAGGCCCCAGGACTTGGCTGAGCGTGCCGCAGCAATGGCTTCCTGGCGAATGGCCTGCATGCGCTGATGGTCATAGTGCTCTCTGGATAGGACTTTGCTATATGGGTCGTACCTGGAAAAAGTGCCAGGGTCACTGTGACAGCCAGAGTCACACTGGCTGAGTGGTTTCCTGACACAGGATCTAAGCAAGTAATTAAGAAATCTTGCCCCAGGCAGGAATAAGGATTGTAATGAGATCAACCCCACAGCTAGAGCAGGGGAGAGCAAGGCAGTGTTTTAGGAGCTTGGTATGACTCCCAGGTAGGCAACAGCAGTCCTGGGTCTAAATTCCAGTTGTGCCTCAGTTAGGGATGGCTGCCAATTAGTGAACAGGGAATGTGGAATAGCCTATTGTAGGCCTCCAGGGTGAGAACCCTGCCTCAGATGGCCAGCCCTCCCCAGCCCATACCAGTAAGCGGGGACATTAGGGACCCTGCCTCAGATGGCCAGCCCTCCCCAGCCCATACCGGTAAGCGGGGACATTAGGGTTGGCTATCATGACAGACTCCAGATGGAAGCGGCCATCTCCAAGATACCTACATGGAGGAAAGAGTGTGTAAGTGTGGTGTGGGGTAGCACAGGGGGTGCCCTGGCTCACAGGTCCAGATGACTGAGTCCTCAGCCCCCATGCTGCTGAAGACAGTCCTCAATTCACCTTAGGCCTCTCATATGTACAGCAAGGACCTGGACTTAGGTGCCTAGGAAACACCTCTAGCTGTGTATCCAGGCTTCTGTGGGAAAAGTAAAGGAAGTGCCAGGGCCAACGAAAGGCCACCTGGGCCCAGGAGAGCCTACTTTGAAAGCTGAGGGACAGTTTCTCTTTTATTAAGATCAACACAGACATAAGAAGTTGTGTCTAAGATGTTCTCTATACTCAGGGCTGGAGAGATGGCTCTTTCAGAGGACCTGGGTTCCATTCACAGCACCTAAACAGTGGTTCAAAGCCACCTGTAACTCCTGTCTGTCCTAGAGGACTGATGCCCTCTTCTGACCTCAACATGGACCAGGCTTACACGTAGCAAACGGACATACATGAAGGCAAAACATTCATACAAGAACAATAAAGAAGCTGGGTGGAGGTGATCCACTCACTAGGCAGTAATGTCACTCAGGAGGCAGAGGCAGGCAGATTTCTGAGTTTGAGGCCAGCCTGGTCTACAGAGGGAGTTCCAGGACAACCAGAGCTACACAGGGAAACCCTGTCTCAGAAATCCAAAATAAATAAAGACATAAAAAAATTTAACTGTATGTCATATAGGCCATAGAGGAGGTTCTAGGGTACACAGAGGCTACTCTTGAACCAAACAGCACTGGCCCCGTGCTGAGTTATAAGAGCTGCTATTTCCTGGTCTTCTGATTTCCAGCCCTGAACTAAGTAACTAACACACCTACACTGTTGCTATCCACAGGAAACACCCAGGGTCTGAGGACATTAATATACTCAAGCCACCCATAGCCACTCACATCCTTTTGTTTGCTTCTTTTTTTTTAGGAAAGGGTTTCTCTGTAGCCCTGGCTGACCTGAAACTCACTCTGTAGACCAGGCCAACACTCAGGGTATCTCCCTCAAGACACACCTTGAAGCCCCGGATGAAGAACATCCATTATACTGGCACATGCACATGCGGAATGGCCCTCAGGGAACAGGACTGACAGGTCTGGGCTCTGGAAGGCCTGAAGTGGGGCTAAGGGCAGGAGTGTCCTATGCAGGACCAGTACCCAAAGCCCCCAGGGGCGGGACAGAGCCAATGCCCTCCCATCTTTCTTGCCATTAGCTAGGAAAGAACTCCCCTCCAGAGGAGCTGTCGGCTCTGAGGCTGGCTGCATTCACACAACATTAAGCATTTCCATTACCTAAAATAATTAGGCGGCAGGAGACACACTGCTCCTGCTTGTTAGCTGTCCGGATGCTAAATTAATGGGGCTGCAGCCTGGGCGTGCCCATCCATCTTCTCCAATTACATTCCCTCCATTTCTACCCATCCTGATCCCTCCCATCAGGCCTTCTGAGTTCCGTCTCCACCCTAGGCATAGCCTTCTGGATGAAGGATGGAACACGGGAAGGTTCAAGTCAACCTGAAGTGTAGTCCCCACTTGGGCTCCATCTTGCAAGGTGACTTTGAACACACAGGTTAGGAGCTTCAGATTCAGCCTCTTTTCCTGAACCAGGAGCCTCAAGCTCCTTCCCTGAGCATGTTTTGTGTGTCTCTACAAACTAGCCTCCATTTTTAACTTACACAACAGCTTCCACATCCTTGGGTAGTCGAGGGGATGTGCAGCCTAGGATCTCCCCAGGGGACAGGGGCTTGCACTGTGGGACACTGACGTGATAATCAGCTTTCAGCTCCTGTGCAGCTGCCTGTATTGATAATGAAGGACGGGAAACAAGTAGCTGGGAGAAAGCCAAGGCCAGAGAGGAAGAGCTCAGAGCACCAGCACAGGAGCCAGGAGCACCCTGGAGAACCCTTTCTACCCCATGGGAGGCTCGAAGTCCTTCATCTACTTACCTGCAAAGTTGACACAAACTGAATAGTGCTGACCAGAGCAAGTGAACTGCCTGGGGTAAAGGTGAGGCGGACCGAGTCCAGAAGGTGGGCAGTATCTATCCGGATATCCACAAAGACATACAACACACGGAAGTCTTGGACTGATGTGTCCATGGGAACTACAGAGAAGAGTTCAAAAAAGTGTTCTAAAAAAGCAGGAGGAGCAGGAAGCCTGGCCCAGTCTCAGTCTTAGAAGTAGCCAGGACAGTGCCTTTGGCTTGGGAGATTAGGGAGAAGGAGGATCACAGTCTCCTGGAACTCTTTCTCATCACTTAGCTGGGTACCCAGTCTGTTCTACCACCATCAGCTTTTCAAACACCTGCACCTGCCAGGTGTGGCAACTCGCACCTGTAATCCTAGCATCTGGGAAGCTAAAACAGGAAGACAGCTGTTAGGTTCCAGGCCTTCCTGGGCTACAGAGTAAGACTGTCTCAAACAAACAAAAACATCAAACATGCACATCTGAGACAGTAGCAGGATTTCCAAGGCAGCCAAATCCTGAGGAAAGAGTCACCAGCAAAGCAGAAAGGCCAAAGCCATCCTGGAAACCAGAAGGGATTCTGTGCTTGCAAGTAGATATAACAAGAGGAACTCATGATGGAGATCAACCTGCAGCCTGCCTCCCTGCCAGGACTGGTGTCCCAGCCCACCATACCTAGACAGCTGTGGCCATAGTGCACCAGAAAGTCGACTCCCAAGGCCCTTGCAGTGAAGTCATCTACACAGCAAGCCCCGTAGGTCACATCACCCATCACCATCACTTCAGCCTCTGTGAACCTGGAGGGGTGGGGGTGGGGGTGGGGGAAACAATGGTCCAGCAATACAAGGAGTGAGTCGGGAGACAGTCCTAACTCTGGAGGCGTCTCGGGACCCAGCTCTTCTTTCCCTATGTCTTTTAAGTCCTTGAGTTGGCAGCTGCCAACCAAGAGTAGGAGGAGCGCAGCTGCCACCTCCCTCAGCCCTGGCAGCGGCTCCTGGAACAGTCGCTGTGTGAGGATATGTCTGCAGCACCCTGTCCAGCCCTAGACTGCAAGCAGGACCCCTACCCCACATGCAGAGTCCAACACGGACCCCAAGACTGAGTCATCCTTCCCAGGGCAGGGAAAAATTCCCCCCCAACCCCCACCCCCACACAAGCTCTGGCACTGTTGTTGTGTGGGCATGGATGTATAGATACACATGGCCACCCCTTGCCCAGACCTCACCAGCTCCCCACCCTTATGCAAAGCCATAGGTGCCCCAAGATGGGGAGGACCCATGTACAGCTCTCCTACAGCACATGGCGCTGCCCACACTCCTCATGCATCAGGAAGAGTGGGCTCTGGACAGCACATTGTTATGAGATCTGCTGCCAGGCCTGAATCACTGGGGGGCAGGGTGGGTAGGAAAGACCCTGCAGCCCTAAACTCACCGCTGGGACAGAGCAGGAGGTTGAGCTCTCCAGAGGAGAGACCGTACCTGAGCACAGATGCGGGCTTTGTGACTGGGCTCCCCCATTCCTCCTCTAGGGTGTAGTAGGGGAAACTGAAGCGCTGCCAATCTGCCCCCTCCTCCACCCCCTTCCCCAAATCAGACTGTGCACAGAAGCCGATTATTCAGCTCCTTAGAATGCAGCCCAGGCTCTGAGTCAGCCAGAGCACTTAATTTTTTATAGATTAAAATGTATGCAAATTGGCCTGAGCCCCAGAGAGCATCCCCAAGGGGCAAGAGGGTGGGAGCAGGGAAGTGGGTCTGTGGTGGCAGGGAGGGGGAGGGGGGAGGGCAGCAGCAGGGAAGTAGGAGGTTCTCAGCAGGAGATGACCTCCCCCTTCCTGCACCCCCCCTCCCTGTGCCCATGCTGGCTCCAGATGGCTGAGAGCTGCTCCCCCCCAGCCCCCAGCAATGGCTCATTGTCATGAAGAAACTTAGAAGGAGGGGGTGAGGAACTGAATACCTTTCCCTAGGCCTCTCTCTCCTCTGCCACCCATGCCTACTCCCACCCAAACTGAGTCTGAGAAGTAGATGCACCCTCTTCCACTCCCCAGCCCCTCACCCCCCACTCTGCCCCCACCCTTAACAGCCACACCCTCACCCACTTAGGTTCCTCCCAGATGCTACCACCTGTTCTGACCCAGAAACTGGCACTAACTTCTTTGCCCTTGTCTAGAGTATACAGGAGAAGGGAGTTTTGTGTTGAGTTTTTCCCTGTGTGCGCATCTGCTTGTCGGAGGCTTAGAGGCTAGCCAGTGGTCCAGAAGAGAAGATGATGCCAGCAGGTGTAACTATACTGGGCAAAGACTCAGCTTGCTCTCCGGTGCCCAAGCCTCACCTTTCCAAGATATCCACAATAGTGCAGGCAAAGAGGAGGAGGCCTTCTGGCATCTGTAAGGCCACTGCAAGACAAAGAAGACATGAAGGCAGAGAGCCAGAGATGGGACACAGGGACATGGCTGTGTCTGGGCAGGCACCCCAGCTCCAGCCTTTGGGGGCTCACCCTTCTTGGCGTGGGCTTGTTGGATCCTCCAGATGGTCTTGGGGATCTCAAAGTTGTAGTTAGAAGGCAGGGCTTGGACGGCAGTCTGCAGCTGGGGGTTGTTCAGGATCTCAGGGGGGATCTGATTGGCCAGTCGACCCCGAGAGATGCGACCTAGAACAAACATAAGGCCTGAGTCTGCATCTGCCCTAGACCACAGGCAGCCAGAGTCATTTCATCTGTTGACTCTAGACTGAAGGCCCAGATTCCACACACAGAGGACATCCACCCAGCTTTGGTTCAACTGAATTCATCCTACAGATAGAGACAACCCACAAACCAGGGGGAAAACCTGCATAATGTACTTCTATGCTGTGCAGTCATAACAGGGGTATGGCTCACTCCTCAGGACTAGAAACAGCACAGAAAAGGCTAAAAAGCAAAGGAGAGTGAGTCTGGTGACCCAGAAGTCCCATGGACGTGGTCCACATTGACTAATCCATGCCTTCATCCCCTCCTCATCTAAAAGGGTAATAAAGCTGGACGTGGGGTGTACCCCTGAGGCAAGAGAATCAAGTGTCAAGACCAGCAAGGGCAACATAAAAACCTTGTCTCAAAAAAAACCCCAAAAACCCATCTCTAAATTTGAGGCTAGCCTGGCCTATATAGTGAGTTCCAAGACATCCTGAGTGACATAGAGAGACCCTGTCTCAGAAAACAACAAAAAAACCCACAAAAATCAAGGGTGAAGAAAAGGTAAAGTGCTTGTCACACAGGTATGAGAATGTCAGTTCAGATCCCCAGCACCCATGCCAAAAAATACCTGGTCACACACACACACAAAAGCCGGGCAGTGTGGGGTGGCACTCGGGATCTCTGTAAGTTCAAGGCCAGCCTGGTCTACAGAGTGAGTCCCAGGACAGGACAGCGCTGTTACACAGAGAAACCCTGTCTTAAAACTGCGACCCACACACACACACACAAAAAAAAAAAAAAAAAAAAAGAAAGAAAGAAAGAAAGAAAGAAAGAAAGAAAGAAAGAAGAAAGAAAGAAAAGAAAAAAGCTGGTCACAACGCAGGCCTGCAATCCCAGTGCTGCGGCTTGTTGGAGAGCCAGCCTCGGCAAATCAATGAGCTACAGTTTCACTGATACTGAATCAGAAAAGGCAAGTGGTGTGCTGGAGAGCCAGCTCAGAGCTGTGAGCACTTGTTATGACAACAGCCTGTAACTCCAACTCCAGGGGATTCAACACCCATTTCTGGCCTCCAGGGGTCCCTGCTCACGTGTGCATACAAGAAACACACACATAAATAAAAAATAAATCTCTTCCTCCTCCCCCCTGGACAGGGTTTCTCTGTGTAGTTTTGGAGCCTGTTCTGGAACTCACTCTGTAGCCCAGGATGATCTTGAACTCACAGAGATCCTCCTGCCTCTGCCTCCCGAGTGAGTGCTGGGATTAAGGTATGCGCCACTACCACCTGGCAAAAAATAAATCTTAAAAAAAATAAAATAAATAATAATAATAACAATAATGGAGCTGGAGAGATGGCTCAGTGGTTAAGAGCACTGGCTGCTCCTCTCTGGGCGTGCAGGCATACATAAAGGCAGAACAATGTATATATAATAAATAAATATTAAAAAGAAAAAACTATTGGGGGAAAAAATGAAGGTGGAGGCCTGGAAAGATGACTCAGCATGAAGGTACCTGCCTGAGTCTGAGGACCTGAGTCAGTTCCCTGAACCAATATGGTAAAAGAGAACTGACTCCCTTCAGTGATATTAGGATCTCCACACGCTCATATACATAACAAATACATATTTACTTTACTCTTTTTTTTTTTCCTGAGACAGGGTTTCTCTGTGTAGCCTTGGCTGTCCTGGAACTCACTCTGTAGATAAGGCTGGTCTCAAACTCAGAAATCCACCTGCCTCTGCCTTCCAAGTGCCAGGATTAAAAGAGTGTCACATGCCTGGCTTAAAAAAAAATCTTGCTGGCCAGTGGTGGCACACGCCTTTAATCCCAGCACTCGGGAGGCAGAGGCAGGCAGATCTTTGTGAGTTTGAGGCCAGCCTGGGCTACAAAGTGAGATCCAGGACAGGCACAAAACTACACAGGGAAATCCTGTCTGGGGGTGGGGGGAGGACAAACAAACAAACAACAACAACAAAAAAACTTTTTTAATTAAAAAGAAGATGGGGCTGGAGAGATAGCTCAGCGGTTAAGAGCACTGGCTGCTCTTCCAGAGATCCTGAGTTCAATTCCCAGCACCCACATGGTGGCTCACAACCATCTGTAATGAGATCTGGTGCCCTCTTCTGTATACATAATAAATAAATCTTAAAGAAAAAAAAGAAGGTGGAAAAAGCAAGATACCCGACACTGACCTCTGGCCTACACACACACATATACACTCACACACACATATACACACACACATACATACACACTCACATATACACACATATACATACACACTCACATATACACTCACATACACACTCACATGTACACCCATACACACACATATACACTTACATACATACACACTCACACACACATACATACACACACACACACACACACACACACACACACACACACACACACGGCATGGTAGAGAAGGCCTGTAATCTCTGCTACTTAGGAAGTTAGGCAGGAAAATAAAATCGAAAGTTCACAGCCAGCCTGAGCAACTGATTCTGACTTTGTCTCAAAATGAAAAGTGAAAAGGATTAGGTGTATAACTCAGACTGCTCGCAACGCACGTACAAGGCCCTGGGTTCAATCCCCAGTATCTGTCTCCTCTGTGTGTGTGTGTGTTGTGTGTAACTTTTTAATTTTGTTGTTGTTGGTGGTGGTCATGGTGGTTTGTCTAGGCTACAGGGAGTCTCAAATTGAGTCTCAAAACAGCCACAATTGGGGGCGGGGCTGAGGGCGGGGCAGCTCAGTGGTTTTGTAACTCCAGCTCCAGAAGAATCTGACAGGATCTTCCTACCTCTTCAGGCACCCCTACAGGTGACACACAGACACATAAGTAAAAATAAACTTAAAAAAAAAAATTTTAATTAAAGGGAAATAAGCACCATACATTGAACTAACAAGTTCCCTAGTCTGTGGCCCTTACGTTCAACCTAGGAAGGCCAGAAAGAATACACTTTAGTGCCATCAGCGACAAACAGGTAAGAGTGACTTTACACCTGGGAGCGACACTCCAGCCTGGGCAGAGAGGTACACAAATACAGCCTTGAAGACAAAAGAAAACACTGAGGCCAGCAGACAGCCTAGTGGGTAAAGGTGCCCGCCTCCAAGTCCGAGGACCTGGGCTCCATTCCTGAGCCCCACATGGGGAAAACGGACTCTTCTGGTTGTTCTTTGACACCCCCCCCCCACAGGCACTGTGACACATACCGTCAAATAAGCATAAGTAATGTAAAATAAACAAAATGAATGTGTTAAAAAAAACTAAATTAAAAAAATACTCAATTTCTGGTTAAAAAAAAAAATACTGAGGCTCATCAGCAAGGACTTATCCTGAACCTCCTATTGTCCCCGGTATTGATGGTATTTCACTAGGAGCCAGTTTGGAGATATGAGAAGACAAGAAATTAATTTAGACATCCCATAACTACAGAGCCCGTGCTATGTATCAGAACTTCTGCTAGGCACCTATGATACAAGGGATCCTTCCAGACCCGTACTTGCATCTACTGTGGTGGAGGGGTACCCTGAAGAACTCTATAGCTTGGTAGGGGCCCTTAGACAACATTTACATATTATCGCTGTCAGAGCGTTTGGTCAGTTGTTTTCATGGCCTTGAACAAACTAGCTTGGACTCGCCGGCTTCCCCGCACAATATCTTAAAACAGGTCTTTTTGGTCATGGCATGTGCTAGCATGAGGAGCAGGAGGCACCTCCTCCTTTATCAAGGCTGTCATCTTCTGTGTGCATCAGTATCCCCCGCCCCCCAGTTGAGTAGAGATCCTTAGGTCAAGGGAGTATTCTAGTCCCTACACCTAGCACAGGGCTGGCATTTAGTGGGCGCTGGCTAGTTCCTGGTGAAGGATACCAAGTGCCTCTTCGCATAAATAAAAGCATTCCTTGTCCACGTGTAAAACGCACCACGGTCCCTTCCCCCCGGATCCGTCTTATCCGTCACTCTTCCGGGGTCAGTCTGCCAACCCGGGATAGGGTGTAGTTTCGCCTTGAGGATCATAAACTCCCAGGAGGGACAGCTCTTCACGTCCCGAAAGACTGGTCCCTGGGGCTCTGGTGATGGAAGCCCAGAACTTCTAACAGCATGAGACTCTCGGGTCTCGAGGAGAAAGGAGTCACCTCCCGCCCTGTCCCTGACCTGGGGGTCCCACCCGAAATGCAAGGTCTGGAGGCCACAGCGTTGCTGCACCCACCTCTGCCAGGGCCGACCCGGCTTCCTGGCTCCGCTGTCTCCGACACAACAAGCGCCGCCATCACCCTGGAACCCACGTGGGGACCAAAAAGGCAGTGCTGGAAGAACGCGGAGAACCCAGACAGCACTATCGACCGCCGAGCGGCCAGCAAAGGGCGGGGATTCGCGCAGGGCGGAGACTAAAGAGATGTGGGCGGTGCTACAACGGGCCGCCTTTGGCCCCAAGGGTCTGGACTCTCAGGACTCGCCCCGTCCTCTAGTGGTCTCAGCCCACTGCAATTGCCTTCTGAGCGACCTTGTGCCCCCATGCTCTTCCTGGCCTGGTTCTGCTGACCTGCCGGGCCTTCCTGTTGCTCCCCACCCTCACCCTCGTTCTTTCTGATAAGCAGTAGTCCGTCAGTCGACATGAACACCTTCTCTAACTCAAAGGACTGCTATCCCAACAAGATGGAGCCTTAGTGCCTACCAGCCCAGCTCCCAAGCTGACAGCTTGGTGTGGATTGCTGTGAGCCCACCGTGTGGAGGGTTGATGTGGGAGAAGTTGGCACTCAAAAGAGCCTGGAAACTGAAAAGGCTTTCTTGGAAGGATGGGGCAGCCTGAGGCCTCCAATTCCCTAAACCTTCTGGGTCCTGGCAAGCCTTTGCCCTGTCTAGACTGTCCTTCAGGCAATAGCCTTTTTTCTGATCGGTGGACAGCACTCCTGGGACCCCGAAGAGAAGGCAGAGCAGTCAATGAGACAGCCTTGACCTTTGGAAGAACAAAGCACCCGCAGAGCTGACCCTCAGCAGTCTGCACCACCGAGCGGTGGTCACCAGGACTCTGAACTCGCCCCTCCCACCCTCCTCTTTGTGCAGTGGGACCATGAGCATAGCTGTCCCTTTAAGACAGCTCTGTGGCCTAAGGCTCCCCTGGAGGCCCTCCCTGCTTGGAAACCCCTAATTAAGGTGCAGAGAGATGTAAAAACAAGCAGCCAGGGACAGGCCTTGCCTGGGAGGCTGCTAGAGGAGAGATAGGTAGGCAGGCTGGGAGTGAGCAACCAAGGGAAGGGGTGCAAAGGGTCAGTGCCCCTCAGTCTCTGCCACTCTGAGGACAGGGATGGCTTAGCTCAGGATGTGTTCATCATGGTACAGTCTTTGTTCACCTTGATAAGAGTCCAACGTGGGCTTCCCATGTCTCTGGACATCCCCAACCCCTCAGAGTGCAGGGTCTGAGCTCCAGGAGCCCACTCTGCCCCCTTGGCATACCAAAACCTAGTCTCCCTGTGGACAGCTTCCTCTCTGGCTTTAGCTTTAATTTCCACGGTGGAAAGATTGTCACCAATGGTGCGGTGGCTTCTCCCCAACAGCTGCCTCATCCCCTAGGGCCTTACCTGGTCAGAGGTATGCCCATCTCCTAATATTGCTGTATTGCTTCCCATCACTAATGAGCAGCTCTGCCCCCACTATGAAGCCAGGTGTTACAGAGGAACACTGCAGCTCCAAACAATCAGGAGTGTGTCCCTAAGACTGTGCCATGCAGGACAAGAGTAAGCTGCCATTCAGCTTAGATTGAGGATAGTTCCATCTGTCCATGGGGGTCTCCCTTCCTGGGTTACTCAGAAGTCTGAGTAATTACTGCCTGCTGAGAAGGCAGGCTCAATGTAACCCCCTCCCCCATTATACCACAGCACCCACCTACAGCCACCCCCATCCCCTGGCTGGACTCCAAGTCAGCATTCAGCCCTCCCGAATCCCAAAATAACAGCTTCTCACACTCATGCCGCCCAACTTTACCCAACATATTGGAGTTTGTGGGGCAGGGGGTCGTGGGGAGGCGGCGTGGGAAGGTGGGAAAGGGAATTGCACACCCTCATTGGTGCCCACACTTTGTCACTGATTACTGGGTGTTCTCGAGCAAACTGTTTAACCTCTCTGGGCCTTAGCTTTCTGGATTGCCTCCACAGCTCTCGGCGTCCTAGAGTTTAGTCTGGCAGGACTCAGGAGAGCCCTACAGCTGGCAGGGACTATACTTTGTGTTCCCGACCCCAGAAGGACCAAGCTGAGGAATGTTCTCAATGAGGTTTCTTCAGATCTTCAAACAGTGGTGCATTCTGTCCCTCCTGGCATTCCATCCTCCCTGGATGCCCTTACCTCTCAACCTGTTGAACCCAGACCTCAAGGGCACCTCTTCTGATTCTCCCTCATACCTGATGCTGCTTGCTAGTCAGCCCTTTCCTGCTGCACCTTGTAACTTTTGTTGTGTTTGAACCTAGCTAGTGGGTCTTTCTTCTCTCTTATCAAATGCTTTTGATCGTCCTGAGGCCTGTGTCCTGAGCTTAAACCTTAGGGCACTGAGTGCCTGAATGTAATGGCCTTGCTTTTGATCTTCCTATCACGCTGAGTTTAATCCACAGAGGACTTCTACTAGATCTCTGTTTAGATGGCCGCTGTCAAATCAGCTCCATCCCCACCGGGAACCCCAGCCCAGATCAGCTCCTGAGCAACACCCCATTTGTTTTTCTTCCAGGCACTACCATCTCATCTTGACTTCCTCATTTGTCCTATTAGAAAGTAAACTTCAGGAAGACAAAGACCTCTTTTCCACTAGCAGAATTTCCACATAGTGTAATTTATATATATATATATGTGTGTGTGTGTGTGTGTGTGTGTGTGTGTGTGTGTGTGTGTGTGTATGTATGTATGTATGATGTATGTATGTATGTATGTTCAATGAGTGACCTGGTCCAGTCTTTTTTTCCTTTTTTTGGAGTCCTTCTTATCTCCGGCCAGTAGGGGGTGCCGGCCTCCACCTAGGATCTCTGCTGGCTTGAACCTTCTCGGCACTTGGCCCAGAGGGCCCCTACAGGACCCGCTTTCCAGGAGGTACCTCCTGCCGGTTTGGAGAATCCTCGCACGGGCGGGTTTTGTGTAGGACCAGTGGGGACCAGCGGCCCTCCAGCCGGAGACAGTCCACCTGAACTCCCATTAATTCCTTATAGGATTTTCAACTGGACCTCCTCGAATGCTAGCTGTCCCGCACATCTCCCCCAAAAGAACAGTGTCTTGGGACTCGGGATGAGGAAACCGCTATTTCGCCAGAGCTGTTCTGGGCGGGCAGGGAAGAACCGTCGAGCCTTGCAGGAGGAAGGGGCACCGGTCAGGGTGGAGACGGGACAAGGGTGTTGGACTTATGATCAGGACTCCGGGCGAGTACACGCTTCCAGCCGCTTCTCTCCATGACCTCCAGCCGCGAAGGGCGAGCTGGCGGGGGCTGGGCTGCGGGTGCGTGCTCGGAGAAGCCTGCGGGGCCGGGGAGGGCGGTTCTAGTGGCCCGACGACCGACCAAGGACTAGGGCAGGTACTTGGACGGACGCGGGCCGAGGATCGTCCCCGGGGGCAGGTGCAGCGAAAACACCTTGGGAGGCGGCGCCGCACGGCTGAGCGCTGCTGCCCTGGGAATAGGACGGCGCTCCGCACCGCGAGCTGAGAGCACTTTCATAAATTTTGTATGGGAGGCGCTCCGTGAGCGGGGGCGGGGAGCAGAGCGGGAGGGAGGGAGCTGAAGAGCGAGGGAGGGAGGGAGGGAGGGAGGAGGAAGAGAGGTGGGGGAAGCCGGGGGGAGGAAGGGAGGCGCCCCGCTCAGCGGATCGCTTAGTCCTGCAAACGCGCGCCGGGCGCTTTCCCCGGAGCTGGGCTGTGCGTGCGAGCGCCCTTTTGCAGCAGCCACTGTCCGAGGGGGCGGGGAAGAGGGGACATCGGCCGGCCGGCCGGCCAGGGGGCGGCGTCCCCCCTCAAAACCGCCTGCAAAGTGTTTGGGGCGGCACAATCAGGCCGCCTGCTCGGCGGAGCAAGCCACTCGCCCCGGGGCTGAGCGAGCGCACCGGGTTGGTTGGTAGCGCCGCGGTTGCTAGCGGGTGCGGGTGCCGGTGCTCTGGGCGCCGGGCTTGGGCTCACCATGCCCCTGCGGGACCGGGTCGCCGGGCACAAGCGGATTCCCGGCTTGCCCCCGCCTCGACGCGCTCGGATTAGCTGCAGCTGGCGCCCAGGGATTTGAATTTGGACCCCAGGAGGGAGCGCGCCTAGGCCGACCTCGGAGTGGCGGCCCCGCGGCCAACATGCTTCGCAAAGGTGAGTGGGAACCGTAGGAGCAAGTTGGAGTTGAATGGAACCGGGCAGAGTCTCAAGTCCCCGGAACCGTCGAGCTCCAGGGAAATGGGTCCCGGAAGCAGCCCCCTGCTAGCTGGCTGGCTTTTGTCACAGACACCCGCCGTGAGCCTGCTGCTGGAGCTGAGATCCTGTTGGTGGCCTGTTGCGAAACACGGGGTTTGTGCATGGATCGAGTGGCCAGGCCCCAGGGGTCTGTCTCGAGGGCTCAGAGACCAGCGTAGAAGCCTTTGGTGAAAAGGGAGCTGGTCTCCGGGGACCTTTGCTTTGTTGCCATTCTAAAGTTTTGCACTTGCTCCATCCCCTGCGCGGGCACCCGCCCCTGCTTCTGCTGCTTCAGCGCCGGGTACTACCCGCACTCGGGTGCAGCCAGCGGTCAGTCAGCGCGCGACCCCGGCGCTCACCGCAGGTCTTAACACGGCATCTTCCTAGCATCCTAGCCTTATCCCCAGGGACAAGCCCTGAGCGAGCACTCAGAGACCGAGGATGGGGAGTGGCAAGCGCCAGAAGTCCGGCTCCTCAAACTTTCCTAATGCCTAGATCAGAGGCACGCGACAGCGAAGGCCGTGCTGGCAGTGTGCGCGGCCGGAGCCAGGCTCCACTTGACGGGCGCTGGCTCGGTGACCACCTCGCCCAGACTCCCCGGCAGCAGGAGCGCAGCAAAGTTGGCGCGGGTGCCGGGGAAGTCCTGCCGCGCCCCCACGTGGTTGCCGTTCTAGGTGCTGTCCCTCCAGCCCAGAAAGGGCAGGTGACCACACGTGAGCCCGCGGACCGGTCACCCTCACTTCCCCGCCTCTGCATGTGTCTCTTTGCTCCGAGGTCCCATTGGTCTGGCTGTGGCGCCCCTCTGGGACCCCCTTGTCCCTAGCCTGGGCCCGGCGGCTGCTGAGCCACGGTGTCTGCTGCTGGCTGCTCCCGCCCTGCGGGAGCTAGCTGAGGCGGGAGCTCAGGTAGCGGAGGGGCCTGATCCCTGCGCTCCGGCGCTCCAGCCTTAATCCGCCCCTGTTTCCATGGCAACAGACCGAGGTGTCGTAAGCACAGGATTCTGACCTCACAGCAGGATGGGGAAGGAGAAAACGGGCAGGGGGAGGTGGCAGAGGTGGGGGAAGCGAAGCCCCATGATGAGAGGACAGAAGCAGATACCCGATGATGGGGGAGAGCCAGATAAGCAGGTCAGACAGGTGGGTGAAGAAGCCACGCCTTCCGTATGAGCAGTAAAGGCTGAGTGGTGGTCCAGCCTCAGGCAACCGTGGAGGCTTGGTTGCTCCACCGTGTAAGAACAGTCACAAACTTGTGTATGACTTGTGCCCTCCACGTGGGTCGGTACAGTGCGGAGAGCCTTTCGCTATGGTGTGGGGCAAGTCTCTGCAGTAGTTAGAGGAGACGCTTTGCTGTTGACACCCCAGTTCCTTTCTCTGCAGAAAGACATGGAAAGTCATTTCAGCCACTCAGCAGTGCTGGAGTGTTGACCAGTGTGTCTGCACAGGAAGGTGATTTTAGAGAGCTGAAGACAGCGCAGTCTGAAAGGCCCAGGCATAGAGCATAGGCACTCTAGTGAGAAGGCTTCTCAGGCAATTTTTAAAAGGCTGCCATGTCTGGGCTGCAGGTCTGTGATGGAGATAATGGGGAAGAACTGACATCTCATTTCCCTTTGGGTCTTTTGTCTTTTGGCAGTTTACAGTTAAGAATGAGCCACAAAGCAGCCCACACACTTTATTTATATGGTTTAGGTGCCCAGGGAGGCTCCAGCAACCTCCAGAAGCTCTCTGGTACCCTTGCTAGCCAGAAGCCCAGCTCTAGGTAAGCCCCAGTGCATTCTGGGGGATGCTCCCTGGGAGAAGGCTCCTTTCCCTGCTCAAGAGGTGGCCACTGGAGGCTTAGTAGTCATGTGTGCTTGCCACTTGGGCCCTTTGTCCCTCCCTGCACAGAAAAGGTTGGCTAGAGAGATTCCATCAATTGAAAGTTCACACCTGGGTTGGTTTGAGGGAAACAGAGCAGAGAAGCCCTTGCCAAGGCTGAGTGGGGCGTGGGTGGCCTGGAGCCTGCTCCTGGGACACTGTGTGAGCAATTGACTTTTGTTTGGTCCTTTTCTGGGCAATTTTTCTCATTGGGCTGCTGATCCAATACCGTGGCTTTGTCTCTTCTGTATATGTAGAGGATGCTCAGAGGCGTTGTGTGGATTATAGGTATGTGCTGAAAGCCAAAATATGCCTCAGGCGAATGCCAAGGGAGGTGGCCATTGAAGTTTCCGTTTGTGGAATTGTTCCTAGAGGCTCCAAACAGCAAGGTTTACAAGTTGATTTGAGAAGGTGCTTGCCTAGCTGGTGCAGAATCCCACATGGGGTCCTGGACCTGGGTGAGTTTAATAGTTTATGATTTGGAAGAGGGTTTGAAGGAAGGAAAAAGTCCTCTTCCTAGAAGGGGAAAGAATAGGCCCTAGACCATAAGCATCATCTCTCTGATTTCTGATTGTTTTAGTAAAGCTATTGATGTCAGGCCTTTTTTGGGGGGGGGTAGGGGGGTTGAGATATCTTTATCTCATAATAAACGGACTCCACTGGCCACCATTGTGTGAACCAGAAGCACCCCAATGAAATTCAGCTGCTGACAGGGCTGGTATCTGAAGGCTTCGGCAGCTTCTCTACCGGTGTTTCCAGCTCATAGTCTACCCTGAGAGAACTAGGGATATAAAAAGCAAGCCTCTGGTCAGGAGAGATGAGAGGTGTCAGGGCAAGCAAGGCCCTCGAGCCATGCAGCCTTCTCTAGGAGGGAAAGGCGGCCTGCTGGGGGTTTTGCTGTTCCAGAGTTGCAAGCATAAGGTCAGGGTCTATGGTTTTCATTTTTAGAGCTATAAAAACCGAATACAAATCAAGAGCCCCTGGGCTAATAACAGAGCCCTTTCCTTAAAGTTTTTGTCTTGTTAAGCAAGGAAATAGAGTGCCAAACAGGCTTTGTTAAGTGGCAGTCTAATTAATAATTTAAAATCGTGTAGCTGTCTTTCATTAGAATTTATCTGTACATCAACCACAAAATCAGTCAAACACACTCGTTTATAAGTTAATGCCATCCCTAAATAATTCAGCAAGTTCTAGATTAAGGCCTGCAACCCAGTAAGGCACGTTTGTTCTCCTTGATGTCCATATCTAGATGGGCTGGCTGGCCGGGTAGCTGAGTGTGCTTCTCCTCTGTGGGAATAAGGAGAAGCAGAGGAGAAAACAGTGTGGTGCTGTGTGGATTGCACAGAGTCCCCTTAGCGATTCAAGGGTCTCCTCAAGGCAGGTGTGGACGGCTCCATCACTGCATCCTTCTGAGAACAGGACCCAGAACTGTGGCAGTGTGGGTCTTCTTCACCCCAACGGAAAGAAGAGAGAAAGGATGGCAAAGGCATTCTTTTCTGTGGTGGGAAAAGATGTGGAGGGGAAATACGAGATCTTTTCTAGAAAGAGCTGAGATATTTTACTTTTTTAGTCCAAATTCAGCCACAAAAGTGGAACCTTCAATATCTCCAACCTCTTTCTATCCCAATCCGGGGATTCAGCCTGGTGGAACTAACTTCACCCAAATGCTTCCTTTATCAACCCCCTGGAACTGTGTGCCTCTCCTCATAGCTCCTGGCCCTTACTCCAGAAGAGAACAGCTAAGGGAAGTTTTAGGGACACCCAAGCAGAGAGGAGAGGCAGAGGAGGTTGCTAAGTAAAGTCGGTGAGACATGGTCTCTTCTGCAGCCAGAAGTAACGTGTGGGGTTTCTGTTTGGTTTGTGGTGGGTTTTTTTTTTTTTGTTTGTTTGTTTGGGTTTTTTTAGCTGAGGATCGAACCCAGGGCCTTGCACTTGCTAGGCAAACACTCTACCACTGAGCTAAATCCCCAATCATGTGGTGTTGTTTTAAGACAGGGTCTCACTGTGTAGCCCTAACTGTTCTGGAACTCACTGTGTATGCCAGGATGGCCTCAAACTCAGAGATCTACTTAGTTCTGGCTCCCAGAGTCCTGGGTTAAAGGCAAGTGCTATCATGCCCAACAAGAAGTGAGGTAAGGACAGTGGTGAGCTTGGACAAGGTAGGTACACAGTGTGTTCGATCCAGTTCTTGACAGCTTGGGATCAGTTCTTTGGTTCAGAATCTTTAGGTCTGTTTTCTATAGGGAAATTGTCTAGGACCCAAATTCCCAGAATGGATAGTGTTCCTTTGCTGTAGGAATGAGCCCCAGATCTCCTGGGCTCTGTTCCACGTTCTAGCCTCTATCCCTTCAGAGGGTCCAAGACTGCTATGGAGACCAGGTAGAGAACCACAGCAAATGTGCATTGAGCCAGGAGAGGTTCTTGCTAAGTCTGACAAGAAGTCTCATCAGGGAGAGGCAGGGAAGGGTAGGTGTTTGCCCTCTTAACCTGAGTAGAGGTGCCAACAGATGGGACTCAAATAGAGGGAGTTTGTGGAGTGAATCCACCTCTAAGCTCTAGACATGTCTTTGGGATGGGGCCTGAGAAAGGACAGAGCAGTTGATGCTGAGGAGCTGAGAAGCGGGGAGCGGGCATCATGAAGGATGTCAAGAACGGGTCTGTTTGGTACCATCTGCAGCGAAGTAGTGGTTAAGGTTAAAGCAGAGAGGAGATGACAGGGAGGGAACAGATGGCCAAGGAAGCAAAATAGCTGGCGAAACGGGAACAGAGCCTCCAGGGACAGCAGGAGGCAGGACCTCAGTGCCGGAAGGAAGCAGCCCTTTCCTCGGAGCGTGGTGGCCAGGCCACGCTGGGCAGACGTGAGTCAGGGGGCTAGCTGGGTATGGGGGCACGTGGATATAATCAGGTGCCCAGGAGGCTGAGGCAGGAGGATTGAGAGTTAAAGGTCAGTATGGACTACATAGGAATATACATACGTGTCACACACAACACACACACACGCAGAGAGAGAGAGAGAGAGAGAGAGAGAGAGAGAGAGAGAGAGAGCACTGGGATTAGGGCTCAGTGGCAGAGCATTTAGTTAGTACTATGCACAAGACTCTGGGTCTGTTACCAGTGGTATGGGAGGAGAAAGTGAAACAGGAGGAAACGGCTGGGTTGGCTCTCACAGAGCAAGGCAAAGCCACCTTGGATCTTCAGAGCATGCGTTGAAGGAGAAAGTGAGGAAGAGATTCGGATGCATGGATTATTCTTCCCAGCTCACTTGGCTGCACTGGGGCCAACCACTGTCTTCTTATGAGCAATAGCTGTTCATATCTACTTAACCCTTACTGTGGGCCAAGCTAAGTGCCCGACACTATGCCGTCTCCACAGTTACCAGCAAGATCCAGCTGTCCT
This sequence comes from Onychomys torridus, assembly GCF_903995425.1. NCBI lineage: Eukaryota > Metazoa > Chordata > Mammalia > Rodentia > Cricetidae > Onychomys > Onychomys torridus. The sequence goes on from NC_050450.1 coordinate 63,427,778, forward strand.
TCTCACTTTCAAGATGGGGAGACTGGGGACGGAGAGATGATTCAGGGGTTAAGAGCGAGTACCGCTTTTGCAAAGGACTTGAGTTCAGTTCCCAGCACCCACATCAGATGGGTTACCACCTGTAACTCCAGCTTCAGGGAATCTGACACCTTCTGGCCTCTGTAGGCACCTGGACTCGCATACATATATCCCACACAGAGATGCATAATTAAGATAAGAATAAAAAGGAGAAACTGAGGCATAGGCAGATTCATATAGCCCTCCCAGCTAGCCTCCTGATGCATCTGACTGTAGTCCAAGGCTCTGTGAAGAGTCCCACACTCTTTTCTCACCCTCTCAACCCCTAAGCTCCACCGCCTCATGTGCCCATCTGTCTTGATTTCTATGACATTTGTTTTGTGGGGTGCTAATGAGTCATTTGTGTCCTGGTAGTTTCCCCTGCAAAGTCCCATGGCTGGGACCCAGAGTCCCGAACCTCTGTCTCCTGTATCTTCTATCTGATGTCCCCCTTCAAGTCTAGTTGGATCTTTCCTCTGCTGCTGCTCTGGCTTATGCTAGCAGACATAGGACAGTTAGCCAGAAGCTCTCCCGTCTGCTTCATATTCCCGAGAAAGGCCCAAGACCACTGCTTATGTGGGCTGGTCATACACTCTCAGCCCTCTCCAGTAGCTGCTCTCCCCGGCACCCCTTCCAGGCTGACAGCCACACCCACACGGGTAGGTGGATGGTCTCTGGAGCAACATGCTGGCCGAGTAGTTGCAGGCTGATTGAGACAGATGCTTCTGCCTGTACTGGCTTTTCTCTTTTTTATGATCCAGCCATAGCCTGCCAGCCAGGATGACACCTGCCGGACTCAGGGGCGGTTCTGTGCCCTTCCAGCCGGACTCAGGGGCGGTCCTGTGCCCTTCCAGCCACTGCAGATAACCACACGAAGCAAGCAAGGCAGAGTCTAGCTGAGTCTTGGGGTGGGGAAGAGTGAGATCCCTCTTCGGAGGGAAGGCTTCCCTCCATTCAGTTGAGGAGGAGGCTTCTGATCTAACAGAGACAATGGGTGCTTCTGGGTCTTGTCACTGCTTCATCCGTCAGCGAAGTCTGGAGTCGAAACTGCAAACAGCCCCTGCTGTCTAATTCACAAGAGTCACTCTGGGGGCTTCTGGGGCTGGCACAGCAAGAGGGTTGGCACAATTCGGTGTGTGTGTGTGTGCGTGTGTGTGTGTGTGTGTGTGTGTGTGTGTGTGTGTGTGTGTTGCACACCTGGCGAGCATGCAACAGGCTCTCAGAGTGTGCAAGTCAGAAGTCCACTGTTGTAAAGCAGCACCCCCCCAACCCCCGTGCACTGGCACAGATGTGAGCACCCACGCTCCCATCCACTAACATGGCTTGATGCCACAGCAGGATGGTGAGCCACTCATTTGGGGGCCCTAGGAGTGGGTGGGCCAGTGTGGTTGTGTGCCACATGTTGGGGACAAAGCTTGATGAGTGGGTATGTGGCTCGCCCTATAAGGGGGTGGGTGGGCACGACTCATCACACGTCTGCCAGGGGACAGGCCACTGCAGCCCCCAGAGACAGAGCCTCTTGGCAGTTTACTGGCTTCTTTCCAGAGGGTGCTAGCATCATGGTGACAATTTGATTAGTCTACAGGAAACAGAGCGAAAGTTTTCCCTGAGTCAGGGGGAAAAGCTGGGCTCCCGACTCTCCACCCATGGAAGTGGGGTGAGAAATGCTCTCGCCTCCAAATGATCAGGGCTCTCTCTGGGCCCATGACCAGCTGATTGCGAAGGAGGCCTTTACATAGGCTTATGTAGAGAGATTCATGAGGCCCTAGGGGAAAAATTGGCATTCTTCTTACAATGATTTATTTATAGGGCGATTGGATGATGGGATGTGGAGGCCAAGGTGCCTCCATTAGCGAGAAGCACACAAGGCAGGAAGCCTTGCTCTGAGTTTGACATTTAGTGGGGCGACTCCTACCAGGGAGCTGCTTTTTCTGTTAGAAGGTTTTGCCTTTAATGTTCTATTCATGGACTTGTCTGGGCAGGCTCAGGGAAAGAAGGAGCATGTGGTGAGATGGGCTGGGGACTGGCCAGTCTCAGGGGACACAGAGCCTGGGAGGTCACTCAGTGGCCAGTGTGGGGACAACCTGGGCTCTCGTTGGCATGTCCTGCCTGTGACCCGCTGTGCTACGTGTATACTTTCCTGTCTCTCTCCCCGCTCGAGCTGATTGCAGCCCTCTCACACTCCTGGCTTTGGCCTCAGTGACACCCCTTTCTTTCTGGGAACTGCGGAATTGTGGGAAGAAGAACCTCACAGTTGGAGTCCTGGAACTGGGTGAAGGTCCATCTCTGTGACTGACTCACTAGGACCCTGGGCACATCTCTTCCTCTTTGAGCCTCAGTTTACCCACTTCTAATATGGCTAGATTGATAGCATAGCCTTCAGCAGTAGAACAGTGTTCTTTAATGTTTCCCACGTCAGAGCCAGGAATATACAACATGAGGGTGGAGCCCTGGCCAGGGCTAAGGGAGGAGCTTCCTCCTTCCAAGTCCCTGCCTGCTTCTCCAGCTTAGAGACTTATGAATTCCATAGGATCCATTCCAGCAAGCTTTCGCACACTGGAAGGCCACTGGTGTGTTAACAGGGAGAATATTCCTTCTCCCGGGATCACAGGACTTGAGAGCAGGCTCTGCAGTGAGGACCTTGTTTCCTCTCTTCAATTTGCACCCTATGACCACTTGGCTCCGGCTCTCCCATCCTGGTGTCCTACAAGAGGTTATCTGTGCCAGCAGCACCCTTGTCTGTCACTCCCCACCCCCACCCCGTGGCCCCTTGACTCTGTTGACTGTCCTGTCCCCCGACTTCCATAATGACCCTCCCCTAGTTGCTTAGCTTCATCTTCGCCATTGATATGAAGTCACAACATGCCCCCACGGTTGGGCATGCCCGGCCGACCTAGACACTTCCGCCTAGCTATTTCCGGTTCAAAATAGCCATTTCTGGGTCAAAATGTCTCCTGTGACCAGGACCCCATGGCTTTGTGTGGTTGTATAAAGTGTGCAGGGCAACCATGTGATCTACGCGCATGCGTGGAGTAGCCACATGAACCCATGTACGCAGGCGCAGCCCAGCCTTTATAAGCTGGCGCCATATTCCCCGGGTCCTCCTTTCTCCTGATCACGTGCGTTTTCCACAGGCCTGTGCACGTCTGTCTCTCTCTTTCCTATCTTAATAAAACTCTTGTTAGTGGATTCTGTCGTGTTTCGTGACATTTCCTCGCAGGGTAAGAGCGCTGCCAAATAACTAACAGCCATCCTCCACTGGGGTGCTTCCCTGGGTAATGTTTGGACCCTGCTCCCTACCCTCTGCTCTGGAGGACTTTCCAACCACCCCGTCTGCAATAGCTACTTGCTGATCCCAGAGAATATGCTGCTTCTGATGCCCACCACAGTCCGCTCAGGGGACTCTCAGATGTCCTCAAAGTCTAGCATCCCTGGTGTTCTTGTCCCTGCCCTTGTCTCTCTGCGAGCTGCTCTTTTCCTCCATCTTGTCGTCTAGAACTATCCTTTCCCCACGCACCATAATACTAGCACTGGAAGTCCCAGATGATGAGCTTCCCTTCCTCCTCCCCAGAGCTGTCATGGAATGGAGTCCTGGAGTCCTTTTGCTCCTCCTCCTCCTTTGCTGCTGTCCTAGACTCCACCCCAACCCAGCTGCCTCTTCTGCCTCCTCCACCCCCTTCACCCAGAGTAGACTTTTCACTGTGGCAAGACTCCACAGTGCTGTGTGTTCTTGTCTCTCTAGATCATTCTTTTCATTGACACATCAGGATTGTCCATATTTATGGGGGCCATGTGATGCCCTGTCACTCACCAGCTTAAAAACCTTCTCTCCCGAAGGGGATGGCCCAGACTTCTTCCTAGCCTGGCTGTCAATCCCTCCCCCTCCCCCTCCCACTCCAGGGCTGTCTGTCCCCACTCCCTGTTTTTGAACTCTAAGCTCCAGATCTGCTCAACAACTTTCCATTCTACTGAATCATATTTCTCCCGCATCTCTAAGGATTTGCACAAATAAATCTGCCTAGAATACTCTTTTGTTTGTTTGTGTTTTTGAGACAAGGTTTCTCTGTTAACAGCCTTGGCCATCCTGGAACTCACTTTGTAGACCAGGCTGGCTTCAAACTCAGAGATCTGCCTGCCTCTACCTCCCAAGTGCTGGGATTAAAGGCGTGCGCCACCACGCCGGCCCCTAGAATACCCTAGATTGCTTTCCTCTACACTCCTGTTCTTCAGATGGCCTCTGACACCTGGCCTGCTTCCTGAGAATGTATCCCTGGACCAGAGAGGGGTCCTCTATCTATCTCCCTGTGCTGGCTTTTTTCCCACTTTATAGCAATGACTTTTCTTTCCCCGATGGCCGGTTAGGTTCCTTGAGAATACTGGCCGTCACCTTCCCCATTGTCCTTCTAACCCATTCACTACTCTGCTGTCTGCCTCTCAAGGTTGGCTGTCCACATTCAACAATGGGCTTATATTCAAGTAGAGGCAAGTCACCATGACTTCTCTGTATCCCCACAGGAGAAGTCACCCACATGTTTTCTCAAAAGCGCAGCCCAAAAAGATTCAAGCAGGTAGTTTCTGTGGGAAGTGATCCTGGGAAATGCCAGGAGCCAGTGATGAGCTGACAGAGAGAAGGCAAGAAGCCAAAAAAACGCCTTGTCACACAGCTTCCCACGTGGCCATCCAGGACAAACTCACTGGGAAAACTGGGTACAGTCTAAGAGAGTATGCATCTCCTTTATCTCATCCAGAGAGGAAAGCAGGGAAGCCTAGTGGGTTTACACTCTTACCCACCCTCCCCCATACCCCACCTGGAGCATTGGGGCCAAGCAAGACTTCTGGAGAGGTGTGAATGCCCAGGTGCTTTTGGCCTTCTCTAGGGTTGAGCAAAGCCAGGAGCTTCATTGCTAGAGAAAGCCTCTGGCAAAGTGGGAGGTGGAAGGGGGCTGCTGGAAGCTAAAATGGTCCAGTCTTGAACTGCGGGCAGGCCCTGCTGCATCTGCCACCCAGTTCTTCCCAGCACTGCCCTTTGTGTCTGGGCTCAGTAGGAACACCTTTTCCTCCCGAGCCCCAGTGTGTGTCTCAGGGTCCTTGACTCTCCTGTTCCTACTCATCAAACTATTCAATCCAAGGCTGGGCCACGCTGGCGCACACCTTCAATCCCAGCACTCAGGAGGCAGAGGCAGGTGGATCTCTGAGTTCCATCCAGGCCAGCCTGGTTTACAGAGTGAGTTCCAGGACAGCCAGGGCTACACCGGAGAAATCCTGTCTGGAAAATGAAACAAAACAAACAAAAATACTCAATTCATGGATACTCTGTTTCCTACCAGGATCCAGCTAAAGCAGCCTCCCTGTGCAAAGTATATATACTGCATCCATAGAATGGGTGACCCTCTAATAAATGGTAGTTGATTCTACACATAGGCTCACATACAAACAACTTAGCAGGAAAACTTAACTTTGTCATTATGTTGTAGCCATAAGATTAAATCATGAAATCCTCAAGGTTTTTGTTCTGTTTCCTTGAGACAGGCCTCAATATGTTGCCCACTGGCTTTGAATTTCCTGGTTCAAGCCTTTTTACTGTCTTGTTCTCTAGCTGGGATTTCAGACTCTTGGCTAACTTTAGAGCATTTCAGGAAAAAAAAAAAAAAAAAAAAAAAAAAAAAGACAGTTCCTGGAGCCAGGAGAAGCTGTAGGGCAGGGTCCCAGGGCGTTTGCTGTGAGCCCCCGCCTTCACCCCCAAAAGCAACAACGCCAGGTCTAATTAGCTCCAAGTCACAGGAGGATTCAGAATGTGCAGAACTGATAGCTTGTGCGAGCCCAGAGCCCTCACCGCTTCTTCCTTCAGTCCCCTCCTCCCAGGCATAGAAAGAGGCTGGGCAGGACAGGCTCTGCGTGGGGGAAAAGAAACAACACTCTCACTTGGAAAAGTTTGAGTTTGGGCTCGGCAGATTTTTCTGGAACAAAATTTGCACTATCGATTCCATGGCAAATGAAAATCTCTGGTGGGCACGCTAGGCTTCCGAGATCTGAACTGTTTAAATGAGGCTGGACCGAACACGAGGGGGTGAAATTGCTATACGAAGCCAAGCGCAGGTGGTGCCTGGGGTGGGAAGACGGCTCTTTTGTTTTCTCTCCAGTCTGTGAAAATGACTTGCTCCTTTGAACTGATGCTCTCCTTTCCTCACAGGTTCCTTGGGGTTGCTGCCCAGGCCTGTGGTTTCAGTAGAAAATCCGAGCAGAGGGAGAGAGGCTGGCGGCCCTGCACAGGCAGAAAGATGCTGCACGTTTTACCAGCCAATCCAATGGTGGGGCAGAGGCTGGCCAGGGGCTGTCTTCTGCCTGTAACTGGCCCGCTGTCCCTGGTGCTGCTGCCTGGAGGGCACATTTGATTGCAGAATCGAGGCTCTTTGGAAATGGGAGTGTTGCAAGATGAGCACCCTCTGCTTCCCAAGCCTCCAGAAAGGCGGCTCTGAATCCAGCCTCACTGCAGCTCCCCTCCTGGCCTCTCCCCTGCCCAGCCTGCTCCACCTCTTCTACCTTGCTTTTGACATCCCTGGATTGTTGTCTTGCCTATGGCTCAATACCTGCTACCTTTAAGTCAGCCTTTCTGCTTCCACTCCCATAATGCACTGCTTCATGCTCTGTTAGTGTTAGCAGTTGTGTTTACCAGAAGAGAGACTCAGACTGAATCAGGCAGGCCACGGCTCTTGTCAGGACGTGTAATGGGTTATGGTTACCTTCAGATTTTCTCTTCATGGGCTGAAGACAAGAAAGGTATGGGAGGGCTGTCTGCCATTTCACAAATATGGATGTCACAACTCTTGGGATTTTGTTTTTTGTTCTGTTTTGAGGCAGGGTCAGTCTCTGTAGTTCAAACTAGCCTCAAAATGTAGCCCAGGCTGGTTTTGAACTCACCACAATCCTCCCAAATGCTGTGATTACAGACACAAGCCACCATACCTCACTGGATGTAATGGGTATTGACTGGTGGTCTACTGCTGTCTGGGTGGGGGATGCTGTAACGGAAAAGCCAAGCCCCCTGCTGTTTTGGAGCATACACTAAGGTGGGGGTGGGGAATAGGTAATAAACCACTGACTATAATCTCTCAAGTAAGGCTAAGTGCTTAGCAGAAAATCTGCAGAGTTAATTAAAGGATAGAAGGTAACTGGAGAGCTTTTGATTTAGAGAGATTGGCTGTGAAGCCTTTCTGATAAGGTGATATCGGAACTGGGGCCTAAGCAGAGGAAAAGGCTGAGCTCTGTAGGTGATCTGAGCTGCTTCAACCTGGGAAGAGGTCTCTCTCCCCACAGTGAGAGCCACAGCAAAATACAAAGCCCCTGAGGCAGGGGTATGCCTGTTAGTATAGCTGTCTGCTCTGGGGATGTGAGCAGAGCCAGCATTTTGAGGTATGGCTTGAGAAGTTAGTTTCACAGTCCTTTGGAGAGGACCAGGGCTTGAGGCCCATCCCAAGCTTATCAGTCACCTGGGACAGGGAATGGGAGATCCAGGTACCAGTCCTGATGGAGTGAGGGAGGTTTTGGGGGGTCTAGTGAGCCCCTTGCATCAGGGTCAGACTCTTTCCTTGGCTATTTCTATGGCCAAGATGTGGTCAGAGGTTGAGTCCCATAGCCCTTCCTTTCTATTGCGAAGCATATGCATGGAACTGCGTTATTGTACAGTTTTGTCTGGTCACCGGCTGCTCATACTTTTGTCTCTATTGACAGTGTTGGTCAGGCCTGAGTCCCTGTGCATTGTAATCATTCCCACTTAGCTTTGTTTGGTTTGGGTTTGGGCCATGCTAGGGATCAAACCCAAGGCCCTATGAATGTTAAGCCAGCACTCTGCCACCGGGTACATCCCCTGCCATTTCCTGGGTAACCGAATCTCTCAGTGTGGTACAGAAGGGAGCTGATAATAGTCTGAATGGAGTCCCTACTCTCAGGGAACTCAGCCTGATGGGAAAAGCCCCATGTTGGGGAGAAGCCACTGGCTGGAGAGAAGGTACATGAAGCTGTAGGTGTCAGGGCAGGTGGTTTCAAGTGGGGACAGGTGGCTGGAGGGGGCAGGTCCTCCTCTCCAGCTCACCTGGCCAGACTTTGAGAACAAGCTGGAAGGCTGTGTGGGCAGCACAAAGCGAACAGTCTGTCTATGTCACCAGGTGGCAGATCGCTGGTAGCAGATTAGTGGTCAGATAGATTGGCAGGAGTTTATTATTGCAGACCCTTAAGTACCAAGGAGGAGGAGGGTTGGTTAGCTCAACAGCCACAGAGTAATTTTTTTGAACTCGCCAAATAGTACATACCCATGGTAGAGAAACCACAGGCTTTCGAAAAGGAGAAAAATCACTAAAATCTCACAGCTGGAGGAGCAACATGGAAGCTCGGCCTGCTGGGCAGGGGTGCTTCCTCCTGCAGGCCCTCCCTACAGCCTATGAATGTATGTGTCCGTCTTAACTCATTGTACCCCGAACACCTTGCCTTTTCAGCCATACTAAGCCTTTTGTTCGTTTATGTTCTGACTTAGGGGTTTCAGTACGTAGCCCAGGCCGGCCTCAAACGCCTGGCCTCCAGGTGATTCTTCTGTTTGCTGAGTGGCTGAGCCCCCAGGCATGCACCACTGTCTTCACTTACCCCAGTTATATCGCAGCTTTTGTTGTTTTGAGACGTGGTCTCACTATGTAGTCCTGGCTGGCTTAGAACTCACTCCTGGCCTTGGAATCAGAGAAATCCTCTTGTCTCTGCCTCCTGAGTGCTGGGTGTGCACCACCACAGCTGGCTGAAGTCCAAGTTACTGTGACTGTAAATGTTCTGTAATATGCCATGCAAAGTCCCCTGAGATTTGCAGGACCTCTGTTTAGCGACCACATCATGGCCAACATCTGAGAGATTTGGCCGTGACCTCTGAGAAAGGAGGTGGGCTCTGCAGGGAGCTGTGTGGATGAAGGCCATCCTATGAAGTGAGTGACGTCCATTGTGACTCACCAGCATCCAGTTAGAACCCAAAGCCAGAATCAGAAAAGAGCACCCCCTCCCTATCTATCTCTCTCGTGTGTGTGTGTGTATGTGTGTGTGTGTGTGTGTGTGTGTGTGTGTGTGTGTGTGTGTGTATGCCATAACCATGTATTCAGTAAAAAAGGTTGCTGGGGAACCCAAGAGGGCGATTACAAAGGCGTTCATTTTCTTTGATGCTAGGTGGTTTGTGACTATAGAAGGTTCTGAGGATAGGTGTAAAGAGGAATATGCCCCTTGCTTCCGAGATGCACTGAGGGACTTGATAGAGTTTTAGGATCTTAGGCTGAGGATGTAGTTCAGTTGGTAGAGTACTTGCCTAGCAGTCATAGGGTACTGAGTTCCATCTCCAGCACCATACAAATGGAATGGGGGGCAAATGCCTTTCAGCCCAGTACTTGGGAAATAGAGGCAGAGGGTCAGCAGTTCTGGTCCCCTTTCTGTTCATAGCAAGTTCAGGTCATCCTGGGATACGTGGGGAAACTGTAAATTCTTGGAAATTTGGTACTAAAGGGATCTGATCTCTCAGCTGAGGAAACAGGCTCAGAGAATTGTAATGACTTCCCCAAAGTCACACAGCATTGAAAATAGTTGCTACAGAGCTGGAGAGATGGCTCAGTGGTTAAGAGCACTGGCTGCTTTTCCAGAGAACCTGGGTTTGGTCCCCAGCATCCACGTGACAGCTCACAACTGCCTGTAACTCCACTTCTAGGGGACATCTATACCCACAAGCAAAAGACTCACACACATAAAACAAGATTAAATAAATCCTTTGTTGGTTTGGTTTTGGTTTTTCCAGACAGGGTTACTCTTTGTAGCCCTGGCTGTTGTGGAACTTGCTCTGTAGACCAGGCTGGCCTCGAACTCAGAGATTCCCCTCTCTGTTTCTGGAGTGCTGGGATTAAAGGTGTGTGCCACCACTGCCTAGCTGTTACCTTATTTCTTGAACTTGGATTCCTTCATCCATGAAATGGGGTTGTAGTAGTACCTACCTTGTGGAGTTGGAAAGGTTAAAGGTGATGTCTCATACAAAGCTCTGGGCACTTTGCTGTGGCCTGACTCAGGCGCTCAGTGAACGTTGCCATCAATGTGAGGAGTAGCGGCAGTGACTGCCTTCCCTGAAGAATCTCTGTGTTGTCTTCTTTCTGCCCTCCCCTGACTGTCCTTTTGAAGCTGAGCTGCCTGTCATCCAGAGCTGAGACTTGAGAGTAGCCAGGACTGGAATCTCAGGGCCAGCACAGACCAACCGAGGTTACATGAAAGTCTCAAACAAAATGAAACAAAACCATGGAGTGAATGGTACCTGTCTGTTGGGGTTTGGGGAATGGACACCAAGTGGACTGACTCAAAGTGCCCTCCTGGTCGCCCTACAACCCGGCTGCTGTTCTCTGTGTCACCTTTGAATTTTTCAGCAGCCCTGCACCGAGGCCCTACTGTGTGTCCTGCTCTGTACTCTCCTCTCAAGCCATCTCCTTACGCTCTTCTGTTCCAGGGCCTGCCTTGCCCTGGATCCAGCTTGCTACAGAGTCTACAACAAAGAGGCCTGTCTGCCAATCTCCAGGACCAGGCATTAGTAGACTTCTGATCCCTTACGGGGAGGGGGGAGTCTCACATCTTTGTCTGAGCTCATGACCTGCCTTCTCATCAGGTAGATACATTTCTGGAAGAGAAAGGTGTGTCCTGGGAGCTGACAGTGCCCCTTGGGACGCTCTCAGCAGCCAAGGTGGAGAGCTGGCTATCACCTCCCCAACAAAGGAAGCTGGGATCCATTGATTTGTCTCTTGCTGTCCCTTTGAAAAGAAGAGCCACCCTGTTGGAAGGCTGCTTACCATGAAGGGTTTGTCCTAGAGAGCACTGGGGACAGAAATGGCCAGGGAGTCCAAAATGAGGGCACAGACACCACTCCACCCCCCCCCCCCCGCCCCATGCCACCCCCGCTCTTTGCTGAGTTGGGATCTGTGCCTTCCCTACACCAAGACTCAGGATCCTCCCTAGTCACTGGCCCTGTAGGTCTCTCTCTCTGCTGGCTGGCCTATCCATCCCTCTGGGAACTGGCCGGGTGTTTTACTAATAAGCTAACCGCATTACCATCTCGACAGAATTAACCAAAAAGAGAAAAAGAAAAAAAAACAGGAAGAAACAGTCCTTGAACAAATGCTGCTGTAGTGTCTACCAGGACCTGAGATCTGGTACTATCTGTTTTTTAATAATTGAGGGTAATAAATATGTATTTCTTTCTCCTCCCTACCCCCCATGCTCCAGAGCTTGTCAGCTCCCTTCGTCTCTCCTCTGATCAGACCAAGTCTTCCCCAAGCAAAAGAAAAAAAAATCCTTTAAGCAAAAAGGATTAAAGCCTTGAAAGTAGGTCTGCCTGCACGATCTCCTCCCCTCCCCCAGGCCTGGCATGGAGAGGCCCCTCAGGAAGCCAGGGACTGGGGTGGGGGGTGTGCATTGAAGCAGCAGATTTTGGGTGAGGAGCTCAGTGGGGAAGGACCCCTGTGGTCTTCCCTCCCTGTAACCCATCTAGCCTGGGCTAACTGGGGAGTAGCAGCCCAGTGCAGAGCAAGTATCCACTGGTAACTGAGGGCTAGCCTGAGAGCCAGGCCCCCTTGGGCCCCAGCAGGACATAGGAAGATCCCCCCTGCTTTCTGCTGCAGCTCGGTTTTGCACCCTGGGTCAGCATTTTGGAAAACTGTGTGTCCTTAGAATAAAGCCTCTAATTCTGTCTCCTTATCTGTAAAATGGAAAAATAAACAGAACCAGCCTCACAGGGGATCAAACAAGGAGAAGACAGCCTGGTGTCTGGCACATGGTAAATGCAGAATAAATGAAACAACTGTTGTTGTCTTAACTGAATCTTCTCAGCTTTAGGAGGGCAGCCTGTCATCTCTCCCATCCCATGACCCACCAGAGCCCCCGAGGCCCTGCCTTGCTCCAGCTTCATTCCTAACAGCCCCCCAAAAGGGAGTTGAGGCCAGAAGGTGTATTTAGGGCCCTGCCTAAGACTGGTGGAAGTATCTCCCCTCATTCTCCTGGACTGATTTGATTCATTATGTTATTATTTTATTAATTTAGACAAGGTCTTACTGTGTATCCCTAAGAGGCCTGGAACTCACAAAGTAGACCAGGCTGGCCTCAAACTTACAGAGATCCATCTGTGTCTGCCTCCTTTCCTTCGGTGTGCTGGGTTTAAAGGCTGAGCCTCCACCCCTGGCTCTGACACTTCTTCTTGTGCCCATGTTACTTTCTTTTCTGTTTAGTTTAGTTTTGTTTCTTTTTCAGACAGGGTTTCATTAGACTCACTATGTAGCCAAGCTGGCCTTGAACTCCTCATCTTCACCCAGTCTTATGTCTCAAGTGCTGGATTTATTTTATATGCATGAGTGTTTTGCCTGGATGTGGGTATGTGCACCATGTGTGCACCTGGTGCCTATGGAGGTCAGAAGATGGCATCAGATCCCTCTGGAACCGGGGTTATGATAGTTGTGAGCCACCATGTGGGCGCTAGGAACCCCAAGTGCTGGAAATTATAGGTACAAATCACCCCCCACCCTGTGACTCATGAGGATTGATTCTCCTGCCTCAGCCATTCAAGTACTAGGATTACAGGCATACACTACCACATCCAGTCCCATGCAATTTTCTGAGAAACGCAGCATCCCTGCTGGTAGCTTTAAGGAACCCAACCAAGAAAGGCCTGGCCGGGAATGTGGCACCAGGGCACCAGGGCTGCTGCTTGGCTCCTGCCTTCCTCTGACCACAGCTGGCAGCTTGCAGTTCAGTTCTGCTGATGCAGCAGCCATGGCCCAGGCGGCCTCCCTCCCTCTGTGCTGGGCATAGGCACCCTGGGCAGGCTGCAGGTGGCCTGGAGCTATGGCCCTGCACCCACCGAGGTCCAAAGCCCCTGGTCTGCTCTATTGCTCAGTGGTTGGCCAAATGGCCTCTGGGGCCCTGCTGCCCACCCCCAGGCCTGCCCTGGCTACTCTGGGCCCTAGGCGGGAGAGAAGAGGCAAGGCTCGGCCTGAGGGCAGGAAAAGCAGAAGGGAGGTGGCTATTTATAGCTGGCTTTGCTTTTGTTCCTTTTCCAGCAATGCTTCTCTTTAAATAGGAGCAGGGCTGGAGGCTGCAGCTCTTCCCCAGCCGCCCGCAGTCAGTGTGTGTGTGTGTGTGTGTGTGTGTGTGTGTGTGTGTGTTGTAGACACTGTGTAGGGATAGGCATGGCAATGTGTAAGTGTGCACAAGTGTATAGGAGGATGAGAGATGGAAGTTGCGTGTGTGTGTGTGTGTGTGTGTGTGTGTGTGTGTGTGTGTGTGTGTATCATTGCAGGGGAGGAGGTGGTTGATGCATTTTGTGTGTGAATGTTGTGTGCTAACATACATGCAGAGACACAGGGATGGGGCAGTTCTGATTATGAACAGGTTTCTTGGCTTTTGGTTTTGAGACAAGGACTAGATTAGAACTCCCAATTCTTCTGCCTCTGCCTCCTGAGTATTAGAACTGTAAATGTGATCCACCACACTGGACGTGCGTACATAAGTGCATACACATCATGAGATTGTGCAGCCACTCCTTAATGTGTGTATATGTGTGGGCATGTGTGCACATGTGTGTACAGATGGGGTCAAGGTTGGGCAAGAGTGTGCCTAATGTGGTGCCAGCAGCTTTGTAGGGTGACTGTCTATTCACCCAATGTAGCCTCTACCCATAGTGCCAGGAGGGAGAAGGGTCAGGCAGCTTGATTGCACTCCACAAGGCTTGCGCTGTGTCTTTCCTGTGCCAATGTTAACTGGATCCCTAGGAATTGGCATAGGAGAGGGGTGTGTGTGTGTGTGTGTGTGAAGGGCCCCTGGGATCCTATCTGAGAACACGCCCAGCAGGTGTTTTTAGAGCACCCACAGAGCCCTGTGGGAGCAAGAACACTCCCCTTTCCACTTCCCTGCTGCAAACCCGGCCTAGTGGGGCAGAGCGCACCAGAGCGCACCGGGCGAACAGGCGGTGCTGCCTCAAGTAGGAAAGTGCCAGGGAGACCTTGGTGACCAGATCCCTGGAGGTTTAGAAGCAGGCCCTAGTTCCCAGCATGTGCCTAGCCCAATTCTGTAAAAGGGGGAGGGGAACACCGTCCGGGTTGCTATTGGGATACTGGGAGAGTCCGCTTGTGAGGTGACTTAGTGTCCTGAGCCAGGTTGGGAAGCTGGGACTAGAATGGGACTCCGGATTCCCACGATCAAGCCATGCTGCAACCCAGATCTGTCAGTGCGGCTGGTGACCTGTGTGTGTGTGTGTGTGTGTGTGTGTGTGTGTGTGTGTGTGTGTGTGTGTAGCGGGACGGGGTGCCACTTCGGGAGCATCGCTTCGGGGCACCGGGTGGGCCATGGCCCTCGCCCCTGGCCGGCCCGGCAGCTCCAGATCGATGCGACAGCCCTCCCCGCCCCTCCCCCAAAGGCCAAACAAAACATAGTAAATATTTAATCCGGGCCAGGGAGCCAAGCAGGCCTCCCCGCCCCCTCCGCAGCCGTCTGGCTCCTCTGCCAGCCCCGGCTGCTCTCCGCGGTAATGAGGCCGGGAACGGCAGGGATCGATCGCGGCCTGGGGCGGGGTGGGGGTGGGGTGGGGCTCCCTGTGCCCTGGAGGGTGGCATCGCTGTCCACCCCAAGCACCAGGTCTGGGAGCCTAACTCGACGCAGCCACCGGCTTTCTCGCTTTTCCAAGAAGGTCCAAGAATGAGTCACCCGCCGGCGAACCCCTGCGAAATGGTCAAGTGTGAGCAAGTTGTGGGGTCAGTAACGGGTGCAGGAAGTCCCATCCCAGGATGATGCCTGAGCCTCTGCCCTAAGACCGGACCTGATCTTTAAGGCCTAGTGGACTAATGCGTGGGGCTATGGATGAGGCAGGGGTAGGCAGGGAGGGACCCCTAGAGAGAGGCAAAGCCCGTGGGGGTTCCCTGCTTCTAGCAGCTCTGCACTGGCCCAGCAGAGACTTAAACCGGCTGATGACATCCTGGCTGCTCCATTTACATAGTAATCACTGAACACCTACTGTGCGCTGGCACACATGCTGCCGGCCTAGAAACACACAAATCCAAGCTGCAGACATTGCATTCTGAAAGGAGATGGTTGATAACTAAACCCAAAAGATGATTTCAGCAAGTGGTTGCATTTAGTGTAAAAAAAAAAAAATGTAATACGATACTGTGCTTGGCTGGGGAAAAAACATTAACTGAGGTGGTCAGGATGACAATGGGTTGGGATAAAAATCATCCCTGACAAATTTTATAGAAAGTGCAAAGGCCCAGAGGCAGGAAAGAAATTAGCCTGCTCCAGGATTGGGAAGAGGAACCTGGGAGGTTGAATGTAGTGAGAGGGAGGGAGAAGTAGGCAGCGCAGTCTCCAAGGAACTTGTAGGCTGAGGGAGGAGTTTGGATTTCATTCTAAGTGCTGTGTGATGGCAGAGATTTTAAGTAAAGGAATGGCATGGCCTGATTTACCTGTTTAAAAGCTTCCGCTGGCACAAGGGTGGAGAAAAGAGGCAGAGAGTTAAGGGAAGGGCACAGGTCGGTGTGGGGTGGTTTAGACCTGGCTGGGGCAATGTCTGTAAAGTGGCATTTACTCTCTCTTATAGCTGGGAGGGCCCAGCCAAAACCAGCCTGCAGTCAGTGAACAGTCCATGGCGGGTCTGAGCAGAGACCAAGGCTGGGGTGGCTACTGACCTGTCTCCCTGACCCAAACTCCATGACGGGCAGCCCAGGAAGCATTTTTTTTTTTTCCTTTCCAGAAGCATTAGAAAATGTTGACATGTTTTTTGAAACAATTTCAGATCTGATATCTCCGCCAGATTGAGTTTGTAACCAGCTTTATTGTTTAAGCCTGCTGGGATTTCATCAAAGGCGTCTGCTGTTTACTCAGAACCATTTCATTGGAGAAAACAGCAAACAGACCTGCATTTCTATCTGATTTCACTTTTTCCCTTCTCTCATGAATTTAAGTGCTTGTGAAAGGCACTGCTGATAAGGCAAAGCGGCAAGGATCAAGCCCTGAGGAGGGGCTCAGGTCTCAGCTAAGGCTTATTAACAGAACCAGAAAAGCTGGGGGTGGCTGGCGGTTCCCCCTGGGGGGCTGAGAGGCATTCCTGGCCAGCTGCCACTCTTCCCCAAGGGGACACTGGGGAGATCCGCTGTTCCCCATACTCTGGCAAGATTTTCCAGTGTGTTCTGGTGTCTTTAACAGGTTTTCATTTCAGAGACTGGTGACAATGAGGGAGAGATGACCCAGCCTGGGAGATGGGTTGGGGGAGGTGGACTCCAGTTGTCCTGGGAAACATTTGAGATATATGTGAGGCAAAAGACAAGTGGGAGTCAGGTCACAGGAGTGTAGGGGAGTGGATTTGCCTGGCTGCTCCTCTGCTAGCACTGTATTCAACCTCTCTTCCTGAGGCTGCCTGAGCCACTCTGTGGCCCCAAGGAATCTACCCTACTGTTATCTCTACTGCCTCATAGGACCTGAGACCTTTAAATAGGACCGTTGACCCAGCAGATGTTCTAGCCCAGGGATGGAGACACAGTTTAGTAGCCTATCAGAAAGCTTCCTGAGAGATGCAGGTTAATGTGCCTTGTTCAGTCACTTGAGCGGCAGCTAGCTAAATGCACGGTGGCCTGGCGTGCAGGCCGTCTCTCACCAGTTATGCATTAGACCCACTTGTAAGGTCAGTCGATGGGAACCAGTTAGCAGAAGGGTAAGGACTTGTCTTGGACCGACTGTAGACTTAACAGCAAGCCTTGAGAGAGGGCCGATGGGATGCAGAGGGATTCCTCGGTGCCAACGGCTGGCAGCACCATTGTGCGTTAACGCCTTCCCACAGGTGGGACCTCCCTCGGTGTGATTAGCTTCAGGAGGGAAAAAGAGGGAAGGTCAAAGTTCTCGTCCCCAAGAGCCAATTCGAGGCTCTCCCAGTCGATCTGAGTTTCCAAATGAAAACCCCGCTGCTCTGGGCCTTCAGGGGCTCCTCCACCCCTGCAAGCTCAGAGTGGGGTTTCAGGCTTTCTTCAAGAACAGAAGAGTTACAGGACTTGGGAATGCTGGCTGCGTCTTTATATATAATTATTGTACATGTGCACGTCACGGGTGGGGTGCCTGCCATATGGCTCATGTAGAGGTGACCGTATGACTTTATGGATGGTTCTTCTACTTACACTGGGTTCCAGGGAGCGCTCTCAGTTTGTCAGGCTTGTGTGGCAAATGCTTTTGTGTGCTTTTGGGGGACCCACACCATTTCACCTGTACGTCATGCTTCATCTCCATTGTCAAATTTGCTAGATCTGGAACCACCTTGGAGACAGATCTTGGGCTTATCTGTGGGGTTAAAGGGGAGACCCACCAGATGAGCTAGGGTCCCAATGAAGAGGGGGAAAGGATACAGCATTTATCTCTTCTGCTCCCCAGATGCTGATGCAGTGTGAAGGGAACAGCTACCAAGATGGCGGGGAGGGTGGTGTGGGCCCTTGGGCATTCTGAGGTAAAGCCATAGATATTTAAGCCATTTGCTCCCTGAGTGTCCCACTGACCTCTGCTGGAGGTTTTCAGGTGGTGTTATTACGTTATTACAAAATTGGTTTTGGGCTATTTGGGAGGCTGAGGCAGGAGGATCACTTGGCTGTGAGATATGAGGCCAGGCAGACAAGACAGCAATTCTCTTCCTAATGAAAACAATGGGACCAGACATGGAGGAAACCCTCACTCTACTCCCAAGGTATCCCACCTTTGCTTCAAGCCCCCAAACTCCTTTCTCATTTACCATAAAAGGAGGAACAGCCACTCCGTCTTCCAGCCTGGCCATCACTTTCCTCTGGGCATCTTGTCTGGGAATCCTGCTGGAGCCCACACTCCTCAGACCCAGCTGGCTCTGCTGCTATGCCAGAGGCTGGGGACTAGACTCAGGGCGTGGACTGGGAGTGCTGAGGTATAGTTGCTCATAGGGAGGGGCCAATGCAAATGTCTCCAGGAATGGGCTGACTTAAAGGGGTGTGGGGATGGGGGTGGGAGTGTATGTGTGTGTCTTCCTGTGTACATGTGTTCTGTTTTGTTTTGTTTTTTTGAGGCAGAGTTTCTCTGTACAGTCCTGGCAGTTCTGAAACTTGCTCTGTAGACCAGGCTGGCCTTGAACTCATAGAGATCCTCCTGCCTCTGCCTCCCGAGGGCTGGGATTAAAGGTGTACATCACCATGCCTGGCTTCTTGTATGCGTATTTGTGTGTATATGTGTATGAGTCTGTGTATGTGTGTATCATGTGTATATGTGTGCATGTGTGAGACAGTCTGTGTGTGAATCTGTGTGTATGTTTACAAGTGCATGTGTATGTTCCTGTGTGTGAATGTGTATGTATACATGTGCATGTTCTTGTGTGTGAATGTGTGTGTGCATGTGTGTGTATGTACACATGTGCATGTGTATATTCCTGTGTGTGAATGTGTGTATGTGTGTATATACACGTGCACGTGTATATTCTTGTGTGTGAATGTGTGCATGTTTACATGTGCATGTGTATGTTCCTGTATGTGTGTGTGTGCATGTGTGTGCTTTTCTTTTCAACTCAGAAGAGTTGACCCTGAACTGCTTTAGATCTTACATTCTTTTCCTCTACCGCATCGACTATTGTCTGTCAAATCCTTGACCTTTGAGGGTGGGTTAGATTTTTTTTTTTTTTTTTTTTTTGGAAAAGGCCAAAAGTAATTTGAAGCTGTGTTGTGAATAAAGGGAAGAGGGATTTTCAGAATGTGAGCTGCTTGTGTTGTTGGGATTTAAAAAATCGTCTGGATTCAGAATGAAGTGCATCCTTAAAGAGCTGGGCCTGTTTTCTCTCAGGCCTAGGACTGTTACACTGGTGCCGTCACTCTGAGGCAGGGGCCTGGTTCTAAGTGACCACTCTGACAGAGAAGAAGGAACATGATGCTTTATTGAGCCGCTGCGCTGGGTTTGTTCCATACATTATGGTGACTGACTGAGGTCATTTTTGGAGTGAGGCCCATCTATTAAAAAATTCTTAAATAATTCATTATCTTTCTTACTCCTCACTATAACCCTATTAGAACAAGCTCTTAGCCCACTTAACAGGTGATAAGATTAAGACTAAAAGAAAGTAAATGACTTCCCAAGGTCATAGAGTTATTCCAGGCCCAGGACTTGAACTGGGTCTGATTGACTTCCAAAACAAAGACAATTTATTTATTCATTCATTGATTCATCGAAACACTCTTGTTATGTAGCCCAGGCTGGCCTCAAACCCTCTGCCTCCCCAGTGCTAGGATTATACTACCATACCCAGTTTAATTTTTCATACATAATTTTTATATGTTTGCCCTACTGACCCCAACCTTCAACACACAACTGTGGCTTCATTATCTCACAGTGATGTCATTCAGGCAGCATTCATTTAAGAAAAAAAAAGAAAAAGCAGGTCATAAGGAGTGAGATGCTGACTGTGTGCAGTGGTACCATGGTCAGCAGGCGTCGGGATGTGTGGGTGAGGATGGCAAAGGATGAAGAATGGTGTTTATTAGCCTGGCAAAGGCCTGGGAGTTCCAGATGCCAAGCCGTGATAAGCGAGAACTGCCTGTCTCAGCTCTCCTCATCCAGTTCCAAGAGCTGAGCAGGCTCCCAGTTCGGTGGCTTTGAAGCTCAGACCAGCACTGGGAGCTAGCTTTCTCAGCCGTTGGCAAGGCAGGGCTCTCTCTGGATCGTAATGGCAATAATAGTACCAGATGAAGCCTGTGCTGATGGAGCATGTGTGATAAGCCAGGCATTGATTACATCATTAAACTTTGATCTCTCTCCTACTCTTAGCCAACAACTTGAGAACGTCTCACGGTTAGCCCTTAACAGGGTCCCCAGTACACAAGGTGATGCTCTAAATCTCTTCCTTCGCTGTGATGTGGTCACGTGTCATGAGGGTGCAAGGAAGGGGGCTGGGAACTCGTCTTGGAAAGACATCTCCAAGAGGTCTTCTCAGCCCTGGTCACAGCTGGAGCCCTCTCTATATAGTGGGGTCCTCACCCTCGCACCGGTGAGCAGAAGTCGAATAGGAAAGTGTGAGGAATATCATCATCCTATCAACATCTGGAAACGACCTAAACGCCCATGGTGGGGGGGTGGGGGGTGGGGGGGGGGGAGTGGGATTGCTTTTGATTGATAAGAAATAAGCACCCTGAGCACCAGGATTCTGCGATCCAAGGAATGGGTGGCTCCGCGCACTGCGGGCTGCGTGCCAAGACGTATTGCTGAGTGAGAAGCAGTGCTAATACACTGTGATAACATTTGGATTTTAAAAAAGAAAGATTTACTTGTATGTGATAGACATTTTCTGGAAAGGCACAAAAGAAACTGTTAACAGTGGGATGCCTCTGAAGAAAGATCCTGGGGACCAGAGGGCCGAGCGGGGAAAGGAGAGTTACTTTTCACTATATAGCTTTTGTGGGAAAAAAAAATTTTTTTTTTTTACTATGTGAATGCATTATTTTTTTTTTCCGATTAAAAAGCAAGTGGTGGGGGATTTAAAGAAAAAAAATGTCCCCAGGTTTTCTCTGGCTCTCTGTCCACTTTCTCATCTCTGTTTCCTGCTAGGTTGTGCTATTCTGACTCACAAGCCATTTCCCAGCTCCTCTCCCTCAGCTCAGCCCATGCCCTCCCCTCCCACCGGCATGATTACTGCCCCTTACAGATACTTAAAACCTACCTTTTTGCCTTGAAATACAAATAACTCCAATCTGCAGAGACAAGCTTCATCGCACTCACAGAGCGGACAGAAATCGGCTGGCACCCGGGTGCTCCAGAAATGTTTGCAGAGCCAATTGAATCTGTGACTTGGTTGGTTACACTGAGCAAGGGACTAATTGGCCAAGGTCAGACATCCAAAGCCCACACAGGTTGGTGCTCTTGGAACTCATAGAAGAGCTTTCTTCCCAAATGCAGGCTGGCCTCTTGCTCCATGTGGCTCATGCCACAAAGAGGGAGCTCTGCCTGCCCAAGGAAGGAGAATGGGGGGCTGAGGCACTGTGTCTGCTGGAGACACAGTGCGGAGCAGCCACATGAGCAAGCAGGACAGAGTGACAGTCAAAGACCCAGCTTTGGAAGCACTGTGACTCAGAAGAGCATCTGAAACCAGGCAGAAAGGCTCACACTGTAACCCCAGCACTGGGGAGGTAGAGGCAGGGGGATGGCTGAGTCAGAGGCTAGCCTGGTCTACAGAGCGAGCTGTTATCTCAGACGTCTATGTGTCTCTATCCCTCTTCTTCCCTCCTCCTCCTTTCTCTCCTTCCTTTTGTTCTGAATATTAGGTGGTTTGATTTTATCACAAGAACTTGTAGATAGACATACAGAATTCACTGCTAAATATGACGGTGACTTACATGTTATTGCATGTATTCAGCAGTGGCTAGAAAAGAACAGTTTAGCAGCCCCCACACCTAGGTAAGTCATGGACTCTACAGACCACTTACAACTACATCCTCAGACCTGGTCTGTGTGTGTGTGTGTGTGTGTGTGTGTGTGTGTGTGTGTGTGTGTTGTATATATGTGAGTGAGGGCATAACTTTTGGGAGTCGGTTCTTATCTGCCACTGTGGGCTGCAGGCATCAAAATCAGTTTGTGAGGCTTGTATGGAAAGTACTTTTACCCACTGAGTCATTTCACTGGCTCATTTTTTAAAGTTTAGTCTTAATTTTTTTTTTAAGATTTAGTTTTACTATTTTTTTAAAAAAGTAATTTTATTTTACTTTATGTGCACTGGTGTGAGGGTGTCAGATTCCCTGGAATTGAGTTACAGACAGGTATGAGCTGCCATGTGGGTGCTGGGAGTTGAACCTGGGTCCTCTGGAACAGCAGCCAGTGCTCTTAACCACTGAGCCATCTCTCCAGCCCAGTTTTACCACTTTTAATTATGGGTCTGTGTGTGGATCTGTACATGTGAGTGCAGGTGCCTGCAGGGGTCAGAGGCACTGGATCTCCTGAGCTGGAGTCTTAGGTGCTTATGAGGTCACCTGATGTGGGTGCTGAGAATCCAACTCCAGGCCTCTGGAAGTATCCGCTTCTCTGGCCCTGAAGTCTTGTTTGCCTTTGTTACTCCTCCTCCTCCTCCTCTTCCTTTTTTTTCTCTCTTTCAAATAGGGTCTCATGTAGCGTAGGCTGGTCTTTAACTTGATGTGAAGCTAACAATGACCTTGAACTTTTGATCTACCTCCCGAGAGCTACTTCCGGTTTTTCCTTTTTGTATCCCAGAAGTTCTTACCATAAACCCTTTGGGTTGTCCCATGCTTGTAATCCTAGCAGTATAGCACACGGAAGACTGAGGCAGGAGCATTGTCATGAGCTACATACTGAATTTCAAGAAAGCCTGGACTTTGAGAAAAGAGTGGGGAGTGGGGCCTCATGGGTTAAGAGCACTTGATCTTCTTGCAGAGGACCCAGGTTCAGTTCCCAGCACTCACATGGCAGTTCACAACCACCTGTAAGTCCAGTCCCAGGGGATCTTATGCCACCTTCTGGCCTCTGAGGGCACCAGGCACGCACATGATGTATTGCATGCAGCCATTCAGACAAGGACATCTTTAAGATGGGGACAAGGACATAGGAGAATGGCACAGTGGTTAAGAACACTTTTATTTATGTATTCATTTATATTTAGTTTGAGACAAGGGCTCTTTAAATAGTTCTGGATGTCCTGGAACTCACTATATAGACCAGGCTGGCCTTGAACTCACAGAGATCTGCCTGCCTCTGTCTTCCAGGAAATGATGGGATTAAAGATGTGTACCACCACACCTGGCACTTGCTGTTCTTATAGAGGGACTGGATTCAGTTCCCATCATCCACATAGTGACTCATAACCATCTATAGCATCAGTTTCAGGGCATCTGACACTTTCATCTGACCTTCAAGGGCACCAGACATGCACTTCATGGACAGATATACATGCAGGTCAAGCATACATACATAAAAATAAATCTAAATAAAAATATAGCTGGACATGGTACTGTATACCTTTAGTCCCAGCATTTAAGAGGCAGAGGTAGGTTGATCTCCGTGAGTTCCAGGTCAGCTTGGGTTACAGAGTGAGACCCTATCTCAAAAAGGAAGAAAAAAGGAGAAAAGGGGTGGGAAAAGAAAATAATTGATTAGCCTGGAGGAAGGAGTACTCAGGCAGCATGGCCCATGGCTGTCATTTTTAAAATGAACCCACTCCAGGGTTCGCTGGCCTTAGTTGGCATGCACTGTCTCCTCACTCCTTTCTGGAATCTTCAAGGCAGCCACTTGGCTTGGGCTCCAGGCTTTTCCTGCCTGCTTGCTCGCAGAAAAGACTTCTTGTCCCAGGAAGGGTTATTATGATGAGGAAGCATTTGCCTGCGAGCACAGTGAGTCAGAAAGTTTGATGTGCCTTCCCCCCTAAAAAAGCCTCTATAATTTTTGACCACATTAATAGAAGTGTCCAAATCTGGGACGGGAAGAGATCTGGTTGCCTGTGGAGCGTTCACTGACTCATCATTGTCATCGTCCACCATAGGTGTCCGAATCCACCCCCTTCTGTGCATATCCCCTGCCACTGGAGCTGCGGCTCCTGCCTGGAACATGGCAGGAGACTCCTGATTGGTGTGTGAGTCCCTTCTCTTGTCTCCAGTCTCCACATGACAGTTGTGTTAGAAAAGACCATCTGACAGACAGGAGCACTCTGGTGTTTCAATCTTTCAGTGGCTTCTCTCGGCTCTTGGAATCCACCCTTCCCTCACCCTTCAATTGTCTTTTTTAACATCTGTTTGGTGTGTGTGTGTGTGTGTGTGTGTGTGTGTGTGTGTGTGTGTGTACACACGGGGGCACATATACCATGGCACACCTGTGGAGGTCAGAGGGAGTCCATTTTGTCCATCTACCATTGGATTCTGGGGTTGGAACTCCAGCATGAGGCTTGACAACAACGGCCTTTATCCACTGAGCCACCCGGTACCTCCTGAATGTATGTCATATGCCTTTAATCCCAGCACAAGGAGTGGGAGTGGGGGGCAGGGACAGGCAGATCTCTGGGAGTTCGAGGCCAGCCTGGTCTACAAGGCAAGTTCCAGGAGAGCCAGGGCTGTTGTATAGAGAAACTCTGTCTGAAAAAAACTATATTAAAAAAATTCATATGCCAAAATTAACCAGACCCAAAGACTTCTATATATACAGTAAAAAGTGTTTTTGTTTTTTAAGACAGGGTAGCCTCTGTCCTCAAACACTCTGTAAGTTCCGGTCTAACCTGGACTACATAGCACGCTTCAGGCCAGCCAAAGTAGGACCCTGTCTCAAAGACAACAAAAAGGCCATCACATTGGGCACACTGGCTGCAGCAGAAGTTGGGGGCATCTATCCCTAACCACAGGCAGGAAGCAGAGCGTGAGGACTCAGGAATAGCATGAGGCTAGCTTTTGAAACCTCCAAGTCCGGCCCCCAGTAACATGCTTCCTCCAGCAAGGCCACACCTAAGCTTCCCCAGGCAGCTCTACCAGTGGGGAGCAAGTACTCAAACGCCACACTGTAGGAGTGCTCTTAACCCTGACCTCTCTCCAGCCCCAGGATTCCAGTTTCCCTCCAGACTCACTTCACACCACATTCCCTCCTGATCATGGGTCAGTCTCCCCACCTGGGAGACTCACAGGATGCTTCTTTGGGAAGTGGCCCTGAACCCTCCAGACAGGTCAGGACCCCAGTTAGATGTGAAGACAACATTCCACTTTCACTCATTCAGCAAATATTTAATGACACCAGCAGGGTGCCAGGTACACTCCTGGTGCTGAAGCTTTATTGTTGAGCAAGCCAGCTGCCTCGAGGGAGATGATCAAGCATTGTGGAGAGGCCTTAATTAGGTCTTAATTACCTCTGGTCAGAGAGGTTGGAGGGATTCTACATGGAAACAATCCATGTGTGCATGTCTGGGAACTCATGTCTGCATTCTATGTGTCCACACGTTCTGGCCTTCAAAATTATACAGTTTCACGGGGCTGGAGAGATGGCTCAGTGCTGTTCCTTTTGTTTGTTTGTTTGTTTGTTTTTTCCTCTCTGTCAAATGAGAAGCAAAATCCTGGGCTGGCAAGATGGCTTGGCAAGTAAATATTCTCCCTGCCAAGCCTGATGGCCTGCATTTGATCCTTGGAACCCTCATAGTGGAGGGAGAGAACCAACTTCCACAAGTTTTCCTCTGACCTCCACACACATAGTTGGGCACATGTGCAAGTGCATTCGTGTGTGCACACACACAGAGGCACATATACAAAAATAAATAAATGTAATAAAATTTTAATAAAAAAAAAAAAAAAAGCATGGTTGGTTCTGTGACCCAAAAGCAAGGAGGCCATGCTGGACCGATGTCCCATACAAGTCATAAATAATCTCAGGTGGTTTTCTTCTTTTCTTTCTTCCTTCCTTCCCTCCTTCCTTTCTTTTCTTCCTTCCTTCTCTCTTTCTTTTTCTTCCTTCCTTTCTTTTTCTTTTCTTTATCTTTTTCTTTTGGAGGGTGGTTTTTTGAGACAGGGTTTCTCTTTGTAGCCCTGGTTGTCCTGGAATTTACTCTATAGACCAGGCTGGCCTCGAACTCACAGAGATCCACCTGCCTCTGCCTCCTGAGTGCTTTTGCACCACCATCCCAGCTGTCAGGCAGTTTTCTAAGCCTTACTTTTTCACTCCTTATTACCCAGCAGTCCTCTCATCTGGTGTGGCAGCCCCTGAGACACACCACTGACTTTGCCTAACTCCAGAAAGCTGAGGCTAAGTGGTTTCCCTCAAGGTCCCAGTGGTGGCAGGATGGAGCCTAGGCTTCTACCCTAGCAGAGTCATGTGTCTAGCAGAGCCTGAGTCTGGGGTCAGCCTGCCAGAGCCTGGCATTGCCATTTGTCAGCTGTGGGATTCTAGTAGTTTCCTAGGGCTACTGTAAATGACCACAAACTTGGTGCTTTGAAACCACAGAGATTTATTCTTTCACAGCTCTGGAGGCCTGAAATGTGAAATCAAAATGTCTTCAGGGCTATGCCCCCACTGGAGGTGCTGGGGACAATCTGTTCTGGCCTTTTCCAGTGCTGGTGGCTGTTCCCATTCTCTGTGGCTGCGTCTCTCCAATCTCAGTCTTCACGTGGTCCTTCTCTGTCTTTAATAGAGACATTTGCCATTAAATTTAGGACCCATCTGGGTGATCCAGGATAATCTCTTCTCAAGGTCCCTAACTTAATTACATCTGCACAGACCCTTTTTCTAAATAATGTCACATTCACAGGATCCAGGGATTTGGATGTGGACATATCTTTTGGGGCACCACTTTCCAAATCTGTCCAGGGACCTCCATCACGACATTTATCCTCTTTAAGCTTCA